>NC_133618.1:603822164-604117164 GCF_048593235.1 Sminthopsis crassicaudata
CTACCTAGATATTTGTAAATATGGAGAGTTCATTTGGGACACTTGGGTGGTGCTGAGAATCACCCCCAAGGAACTGAAGGGAGTAATGCAGAGGAGATACTTTTCTCATGGTATCATGATAAAGGCTACAACCACCACTGTGTTCTGAACCTGCTATAGTTTGCAGCTGTTCTTTTCCCATAGCTATATTAGATCAGAGCTGCCTAAAAGGCTTAGTTAATCTGGGTAATCACAGATCTATACTGTAGGGAGAGAGGTCATATAATATTAGCACCTGAGCAGTAAATAAAGCAGGCAACCAGTGGACCATAAAGTAGATCCAACAACAAAATAGCTATTATAAAAGGAGATTAAAACTTAAAACTAAAAGAAAATTTTATTGGAGAGAGAGATACTCACAGAGAGAGAGATAGAGAAAGAGATAGAAGCAATGAGAAACAGAGAAAGACACACAGAAACAGACAGAGAGACAGAGAAAACAGAGGAGAGAGACTAGGGATAGTGGTGCATAGAGAACACATAATAAACAATTACTATATGCCAGGATTAAGCTAAGTGAGATTAAAAAAAAAAAAAACAAAAAACAAAAAAACAACAACAAGAAGCAAGCAAAAAAAAATAGCCACAAAGAGTTTATATTCTAATGATGCTATGCAGTCATAAAAGTCCCATTCGACTCTTTGTAACTCCATTTGGGATTTTCTAAGCAAAGGTATTGGAGTGATTTGCCGTTTCTTTCTCTAGCTCATTTTTAGGTGAGGAACTGAGTCTAAGTGACTTGCCCAAGATCACACAAATAGTAAATGAGGCTGGATTTGAACTCATAAAAATTAAGCTTCCTGATTTCAAGGCCAGTTTCTATGTCACCTAGCTGCCCTACATTCCAATGGGGTGGGGGGAACAATGCAAATTAAAGGGATATGGAATAAAGGGGACAAGGGAACTGGTGAGCAACAGAGAAAATCTCATCAGTGTAGCCTTGAGTGATGTAAGGCATGACTCTTGTAGACAGATCACTAATCCAGAGATCTGTCTTAGTTCAAAATGCTTCTTTAGGAAGGGAAGTTTTCTCTAGATTGGTGAAAAAGAAATGATGAAAAAAAATATGTTTGTAGCATAAACTATCAGACCTGTCCCTTTTTCTACCGAGACAGTTGCCAAATGCTAACATTACAGTGCTCTTCTCCCTGTCAAATGGTGAAGTCTGGAATGATGACCTAGAATTATTAGACCTTCAGGACATCTTTGATCTGCTATCACAATTGGTACTGTTATTTCAATTTAATCTGATTATATATTCCTTGAGAGCAGGATCTTTGTTTTCGCCTTTGTTTTAAATCACAATAAAAGATACAAAGCAGGTGATCAGAAACACTTCTAGAAATATAACTCTGACCCTCCCCAAAAAACAAACAAAAAACTCCAGAAAGGGTCTCATCCTTGCTTCTAAGAGATAGCTTTCTCTGGGTGATGCTAGTGATTCTAAGCACCCTGTAGCTAGGTTGGCATAGCTTAATGTGTTCTGAAAGCTCCTCTCTGTATCTACCCAGCCTCAGCTCATCAGAAAACAACAGACTCCTTGTGGGAGAGTCTGTATTCTGAATTTTATTCCACTAAAAGAAATTGCTTTTTTCTGATAACCACTGACCATGCTTCATATTCTGTCAAGATGTTCATCTTATCCATCTTGCCATCCATAGAACCAAAATACATGTACCCATTTCTACCTTCTTATGACCAAGTAATGAGTCAATACTACCACTGTACCCTACCATTGTTCTTAGAAAGGGCACATTAATTGACAGCCCATATGTCCTGTGGAAGAACTCACCATCTGTGTGACTCCTTAAATACTCCTTCCCTTGTTTACTACTACTGTAAATGTGTTGTTTCCCCTTTTAGAGTGTAAGTTCCATTGGCATGTGACAATTCATGGACGTGCTTGGTTCTATGTGTGTTAATAGTAAACTCCTTGGAGAAGGGCCTGTCTCGATAAAGTTATCAATAAAAGTTTTTTTCGTTCATTCATGAAATGTCAAACAGTGGAATCAAGTATTCTTTGCATCTTTTATTCAATCGTATAATTGCAAAGACATAATCTTGCTATAGAAGATCATTTTTGAAAAAATTGCCTATTCTTTTCTCATATTTTCATAAAGAATATATTTGATACAAATATGTCATTTTCCTCTTTAAAAAATCAAAAAGAAGACAAAATAGGCATAAAGATCAAATATGATATTGGTCATAACAATTATACCTATTGATAGCTTTGTAATCATGCTTTCCTCCCTGATATTAAGAGCATCCACGATTTTTCCCAATAGTTCAATATCTTCTCTTCTTTTTGATATCCTGATACTTAATCCTTCAATACTATCAAAATTGTTTTATTTCCTGCACATATTGCTTCCATGTATACTTGGTCTTGTTCAGCTGCTCTCCCTCTTTTTCTTCCTTAGTTCTGATTTTACTGCCTCATATAGCACATCGGGGGTTGAGGTGTTGAGTCCAAATGTGATGTTTTGCTTAGTGCTGATGAAGAAAATAGTCTGTTAAGAAATGCCAACAGATATGCTCCTTTTTATCTGTTTGTTGTCCTTCCATTTTCATCTCTAAATATTCTTGTGATGATCTGGATTATAACTTCCTCCAAAAACTTTCTATCCTACCCTGATTGTTTTATTAGTAATATTGCTCATGATTTTCTACCTTTCTTTTCCAAAATGTTTTCCAAATAAGTTTGCATTAGCTCTTGCCTACGAATGAGGCACTATACCTGATAAGAAGATTCAGTGATGACCATTTGAGACAGTCTCTAAGCTATTTTGATCTCTCTGGGATATTTATGTTGCATTTTTTTAGCTTCCATAGGTGATGGCTTTAATATCTGTTAATGTCATTTTATTACTCTTTTTTTCTATTTTTTGACAAAGATAATTGTGTTGGTTAGGTCATATTGGAGTTGTTTTAAATGTGGGCCATATCATCTTCTTATGACTTGACTTTCTTCTAAGTTAGTATTAACTTTTTTTTTTTTTTTTTTTTTTTTGGTCTTTTGTCAAGCAAGTAAATGAACTCATTTCATACAAGGAGCTGATTTGGAAATGGGTCCCATGTTAGTTGCCAATCATTTATTTCCAGATAATTTGTCATCAATTACTTTTTTAAAAAGTTTTCCATAATGTCATAGATTTAGAGTTATGAGAGATCTTGGAGTCCATAGAGCACAGCTCCTGCATTTTACAGATAAGAAACTGAGGCAAAGGAGGTTAAGTAAATTGATGAGGGTCATATAGATAATAATTATCTGAGACAAGATTTGAAGCCAGATCTTCCTGATTCTAAGTCACTCTATTCACTAAACTCATTCTTAAATAATTAATGATTAAATAAATTAATAGACTAATATAATCTACAAACCTTGTCTTATCTGAATATAAGATCCCCGAGGAGCCATATGATCCATAAACTAATATTACATATCTTCTACCATATTTTTATTTAGTTAGTTAGATATTTTTAACTTTATTTTAATGTGGTTCTAAATGCATTCAAGACTGTTTCTAGCTTTTATGCTGCCAAGGGTCAGGAGTTTGTCACCTCTGCTCCATACCAAATTATGTGTGCATTCAACCTTTATTTGTCCATTTCAGATAAGAATAAGCCCACTCAACCCATCCCTTGACTCATATTTGTATATTTTTTGTTTAATGCTTCTCAATATTTTTTCCAATATCTCAAATGAAATAGCAAGTTCTGTTCCATTTTTACTTTTTTTTTTTTTAACACAAGTATTTTTCTTTCACCCTCTCTTCTCTTTCACCCTCTCTTCTTTTTCCCCTTTTAAAAATACCAAAAAAGAAACAATCCTTCTTCAGGTCTTTGTCTTATTTAATTCTCTCCATACTTTTTGAAGACATTAAATACTTGTTTTTTCACTGCCTATTAAAATGTTAATACTGCATAGGCATACATCTACTTCCTTTTAAAAATTAATATAACTTATTTTTGTTACATTTTATGTTATGAACTATCTCCTTTCTTCTTCCCCATCTCACATTAGAGAAGACTATCATTGGGCAGAGATTATATCTAATCTACCTATCTAAAATCATACTATGCATATACTTTTGTCAATTCTTTTTCTAGAGATGGATAATATCTCTCTTGTTTTGTCTTTTGTATTTGAGTTGAGTATTTGTAATACTCAGAATAGTTTAGCCATTCACAGTTATTATTTGAACTATGATCAACCATATTCTCTTACTTTGGCTCATTTCACACTTCATTATGTCATGCAGTTTCTGTACAGTCAGCCTGCTCATCATTTCTTAGAACACAGTAGTATTCCATTACAGTTTTATACCATATCTTGCTTAGCCATTCCTTAATTGATGTGTATCTCCTCAATTTCCAGTCCTTTGCAACCATAAAGAGAGGTACTATAAATATTTTAAAACATAAAACTTATTTTCTGTTTTTACCCAATCCCCTTGAGAAACTGACCTAAAGGTGGTTTTACTGAGTCAAAAAATTTGCACATTTTAAATCTTTGTACAATATAAATCACTGGACATAATTCCAGATCTTTCTCCAAAATGGTTAGCTCATTTCACAAGTTCCATCAACGATGTATTAGTGTCCAATTTTTTCTACATCCCTTTCAACATTTGTCATTTTTCCCTTCAATCCTTTGGCCAATCTTTTAGGCATTAGATTATATCTTATAGTTGCTTTAATTTGCATTTCTCTACTTAATAATGAGTTAGAGCACATTTTCATATGATTTATATGTACATATATATGTTTATATGTATATTTTTTATTTCACTCAAAAACTACATTTCATGTCCTTTGATCACATATGTCTACTTCCAATTGCCCAAATAAATTTATCTTTCTCAGATTTTCTCTGTACTCTTCTCTTACTATTTTAAAATTCCTTCTCAGCTCTGATCTTTAATTAGAAGTTTTTAAAAGTTCTCTCCTCCATTAAAGATCCATTCACTCACCTAATACTTTACCCCATATGATTATGCTCAGTTTTGTAAGGTAAGTCATTCTTTGTTGTAAGCCCTTTGAATTCTGTATTCAAAAATCTCCCTTCATTTAGAGTGGAAGCTGTGATGTCTTTCTTTTTTTTATTATAGCTTTTTATTTACAAGATGTATGCATGAGTAATTTTACAGCATTGACAACTGCCAAGCCTTTTGTTTCAATTTTTCCCCTTTTTCCCCCCATCCATCCCCCAGATGGCAGGTTGACCAATACATGTTACATATATTAAAGTATAAATTAAATACAATATATGTATACATGTCCAAACAGTTATTTTGCTGTACAAAAAGAATCGGACTTTGAAATAGTGTACAATTAGCCTGTGAAGGAAATAAAAAATGCAGGCGGACAAAAATAGGCGTATTGGGAATTCTATGTAGTGGTTCATAGTCACCTCCCAGAGTTCTTTAGCTAGGTGTAACTGGTTCAGTTGTGATGTCTTTCTATTATCTTTTCATATGGATTTCAATTCACTTTGTTATTATTTTGGATTTTTTTGTTCCATGTTCTCTTAGGATTCCATAGAATTCTATGTTTCATGAGATATTGATTCCTTTACTGTAGCTTATAAGTATTTGTTAAGAGAAGCTTATACTACTTTGAGGGCTTAGTATTTTTTTCTAGTTTTAAAATATTCTTTGTTGATTTATCTTTGGGTTATGGTAAATGAATATAATTTCTATAAGAAATGATGAGCAGTCTGGTTTCAGAGAAGCCTGGAAAGACTTATATGAACTCATGCTCAATGAAATGAGCAGTTCCAAGAGAACAATTATATACAATAATAGCAAGATTATGTGATGATCAACTGTGATGGACCTGGCTCTTGCCAGCAATACAGTGATTCAAGATAAATCCAGTACTTTTAGGATGGAAAATGCCATCTTCATCCAGAGATAGATCTATGAAGACCAAATGTGGATCAAAGCATAGTATTTTCACCTGTTTTTGATTGTTTGTTTGCTTTTTCTTTCTCATGGTTCTTTTCCATTTTGACCTGACTTTGTTTGCATAACATGACATATATGGAAATATGTTTAAAAGAATTGTGTATGTTTAATCTATATCAGATTAGGAGCAGCTAGATGGCACAATGGATAGAGTACTAGGCTAGAAGTCAGAAGGAAACAAATTCAAATTTAGTATCAGACACTTAACACTTCCTAGCTGTGTGCCTCTGGGTAAGTCACTTAATCCCAATTACATTTCCAAAAAAAACAAACCAAACCAAACCAAACCAAACCAAAACAAAACAAAACAAAAATCCAAAACATCTCTCCTTCCTTTCTAGGCTAAATTTCTTGAGAAAACTGTATACTCTAATCTATAACAGATTGCTTGCTGTCTTGGAGACATGGGAGGGAAAGCAGTGAAGGAGAAAAAATGAAACACAAAATTTTACAAAAAATGTTGAAAGCTATCTTTATGTATATTTATTAAAATAAAATACTACTTTTCTTTGAGTATTTTAAGTTTTTAATTGAATTCCCTTTCTCTTGAAATCTTTGGCATTTTAGCTTCTTCTACAATAATTTCCCCTTTCTGAAGTTCTACCTTTTGATGATAGATACATCATCATGGCTAGACTACAAAACTGCCTAAACTTTCTTCTATGTTGGGAGGTTTTCTTTTCATAAGACTCAGTCTCTGCCTTCAATGGGGATCAGTGAGGAAAAGACTAGTCTGAAATGAGTTAGCTACTTTTCCTTCAGAGTTGGTGTAGCCACTCATACTATCTTTTTGGACCATTTCCTTCCTTGGATCTCATCCATCACTTTTCTGAAATGAGCTGAATCAAGATCTACTACTTTTCTTTCAGGGTGGGAGAATAGGCAAGAAGGTATTTCAGGCTCAATTCATATAGCTCAGCAAGGTTCTTTAGAGGGTTAGCTAAATTTGCAAGCCCTTCTTTGATTCATAGCCATAATTAATGTCCATTGGTCAGGGTGGAATGACTAGGTCAGAAACATGGAGGCTAGTGGCAGAGAGGTAGTGAGTGAGATTTCCAGGTTTTAGTATTAAATTAAAAAAAAACCTTATGTAAGCAGGATTCTCTAGATCTTAGCCTGTGGAATTAGTATCAATGCTCATTAGCTGATATATAATTCCTTTTTGGTGTCATTAAAAAAAGAGTTATTGGGGACCATAAAAATGTGTAGTCTATTATTTTATTAGTTGTATGACTGGAAAATTCAGGATATTGTTAATTAAACCAAATGAAATGTAATAGACATAAATGTCAAGTCATATTTGGGTCCAAACTTCATAACCACTGGATAGAAGAATTTTGATTGACTAGAAAACAGTTCCATTGAAAAAGATCTGGAACTTTTAATGAATTCTATGCTCAATATGAGTTAATACTATGATATGGAAGACAGTAAAAGTTGACTCAGTCTTAAGTTGCATTAAAAGAGATTTGGATCCAGAGCAATGTAGGTAATAATCTTGTACTCTATCCCAACCAAAAACCATCAGAAGTATTGCATTTGGTTCTGGGGTTCATGTTTTAGGATGGACATTGAAAAACTGAAGCAACAAAACATTGTACACAGCAACAGCAAGATTATGAAATGATCAACTGATGGATGTGGCTCTTTTCAACAATGAAGTGATTCAGGCCAATTCTAATAGACTTGTGATGGAGAGAGCCATCTGCATCCAGAAAGAGGACAATGGAGACTGAATATGGATCACAACATAGTATTTTCACCATTTTTGTTGTTGTGTGATTGTTTTTTTTTCTTATTTTCTTTCCTTTTGATCTGATTTTTCTTGTGTAGCATATGAAATGTCAAAATATGTATTTTTAAAAAGTAAAGAAAAAAACTGAAGCAAATACAGTGACCATACCAATCATATATGAGTTGAAAATACTGGGGAGGTCTAGCCTCCAGAATTTCTTTTTAAAAACAGATCTGAAGTATAGCATGATTATTATCTTCAAAAGTTTTAAAATATTTTCCATGCAAGAGGTATTAATCTGCTTATCCAAAGGGAAGAAGTACAAACAATAATGTAAAATGCAAAGAAGTAGTATTTTTGGTTCAGTATCAAGAGTACAACCCCCCCCCCAAAAAAAAAGAAAAAACCACAAGTTTTTTTTTAACCATTTCAGTTAGCTCAAAGTACCAAGGGTTGCCTTAAAGTCCCTCATCACTAGTGGCTTTAATGAAAAAAACAAACAAACAAACAAACAAACCAACACCAAAAACTAGAGAAGATCTTATGAAAGAAACTATAGAGTAGCTTATCAAATACAATTTGGAAACGATTACCTCCAAGAAGCCTTACAACTCTGAGAATCCGCGATTGTATAAAAGCATTAGCTAGTAGTCATATTATCTTGACTCGAACTCCTTATCCTTTCCTTATGTCCTATAAAATGGGAAAATCAAGAAAATTAGAACCTATCCTGTTCTTTCTACCACTTATTTTCTTTTGCTGACATCTTTGATTTCTACTCTTGATGTGGTGTCTATTTCCTTCCCTTAAAGTCTTTGATCTATATATGTTTTAGCATTGTCCAGGATCTCTAGGGCTTATTTACAATTACTGTCATTGTAATAACCTTTGAGATCTGCTTTCAATATCAAATATGCTATATAAAGGCTGACCCCTTCCTTATTTATCCAAATAGAATATAATTCTGGGTCCAAAGAAATAAAACATGTATCTAGGAATCATCAATTCCTTGATCTAATAAAATACAATGTTAGAGATGAAGTACACTGGAACTGTACTGCATACTACTTGTTTTCCCTGTCATCCATGAGTCAAAGCACTAATCCTAGCCCCTCAGAAACTTATTGAGTTCATGTGTGGGTAGCATTTCTTATTGAATATACTCCACATGAATAGAACTCCTGATCTAGGGTGAAACTGGGGACATATAAAGTTAACCTGAGTCTAATTCAGAAATTCTCAACCTTTTTTGTGTGATGGAAACCTTTGGCATTTTCTGAAGCTTATGGATCTCTTCCCAGAATGATGTCAGTTGCCTCTTTCATGATTGAAGGAAATGCTAAATTTCACTTAGATATTAGTGAAAATAAAATGTAAATTTTCCCCCATTCAAATTCATGGACCCCTGAAGTCTAAGACCTTCTGGTCTATGTTCTCAATAATTACCTTGCTATAGAAATCTGGGAAACACAATAATATATAATTAACAAGAAGCATTGAATTAGAACCAAAAAGGAAATAACAAAAAACATTAGAAACATTCTCAGCAACTGAGCACCAGATGAGTCCAGTTTTATTCTCTTTTTCCTCAGTAAGATCTCAGACCTAAACCCAGTTCCTTCAGCCTTAAGGTAGTCACATACTGGTTCTTACTAATATATTGAGAAAAACCACATGACATGGAAAGCCACAAAACTTGGCAGCTTTGAACGGTCCCAGCTCATAGTTTTTGGTCTGTAGTTCTTCAGTTTCCCCACATCACTATCAGTTTCAGCAAGAGCTGGGGCTTAGTTAAGATATTGCTTCACAGTTCATACACATTCCTGCTTGTCTAGTCAGTTCTTAGTTCCATTTTCTGAAAGGACCGAGCACCCTTTTCCAAAGATCTGCCTCCAAATCACAAATTGCTTAGCATTCCCTTATTTCCACTTTAACATCCTGTGGAAATTGGAATTCTTGGTGCTCTGTTATCATTAGACCTGATTCTTGGGTCTTGAGGCCCCATGGGAAATAAATTTTCTAGATGATGGGGTAACAGGGTTCAGAGAGGGAAAAAATACTTTCTCAGTATGACCTTGTTAATTAATGACAAAAGTGCGATAACTACTCAAGACCACTGTCCTCTATCTCATTGTTGCTTCTCCTATATATAAGAATTCTAATCTCTTTGCTCCTAAAATCCACATGGCCTTTCCAAATTGACAGAAACTAAAGCCCTCAGAATTAAGCCTTTAATATTAGAATTCTGAATAATAATAATATGAAAAAAGAAAAAAAAAGAAGAAAAAGAAGAAAGAAGACAAAGAAGAAGAAGAAAGAAGACGAAGAAGAAGAAGACGAAGAAGGAGAAGGAGGATTCTTGAAATTGAAATCAGTGGATCTAGACCCTTCAAGTCCTATCTCTATCACTAGTTGTTGCTTTCTGACCTTGGGCAAATTGCTAATGATCCTAATTTTATTATATATAAAATAAAATGATTGAATTAATTGAGCTCTAGAGTCCTTTCAATTATAAATCTGTAATGTTATCAATTTGCTAAACTATAACATCAATTTAGAAAAATATTATAAGATGAATAATATCTATGATTTATGATCAGATCTCCAGACCAAGCAAAGTTGGATAGTTACAAGTGTATGTATAAGCCATATCAATGTTTTCAGTGTCACACTAGTCGCTGTGTTTAAAGAAAAAAATGACAAATGCTTGGAACTGAAAATTGCAACTATACAATCTGCTTGCAATTTCATGTTCTTTCCAAATTGCCATGATGCGTATTTCTGGAAATCCTCGAATCCCAATATAGAAGCTCGTTTTTCCTTCGTTCAGTCCTCCTTAGCATTCTGACCTTGCTTTGAATGAAACTGTATCTTCTGAACAAAAGATAGTAAGAGCACAGTCCTATTCTGCTTGTCCCCTTAGGCCCATTCAGCTTTCCAGTTTTATTTTTATCCTATAATATTTTAAGGAAAAGAATGCTGTTTTCAATTCCTCATCTAAACATCCCTGTACTTTTGTCAGTTTATGAGACATATGTACTGAATGAGAATGCCTTTCTTTCTATTCCAAGGAAAAGAAAAAAGCCAGGTTGAAAAATAAAAGGAAAATATTGCTTTTGTTCAGTTGTTTCTGATTCTTCATGATACCATTCAAGGTTTTCTTGGCAAAGATACTGGAATGGTTTATCATTTCCTTCTCCAACTTATTTTATGGAAGAAGAACTGAGATGAACAAGGTTAAGTGACTTGTACAGTGTCATACAACTACTATCTGAGACTGGATTTGAACTCAAGAAAATGAGTCTTTCTGACTACAGACCCAACACTCTATCCACTGCATCACCTAGTTGCCCAAGAAAAATATCCAAGAATTTAAAACATGTAACAAGCACTTTTTGATCACAAGAGCCATATTTCTCCATCATTTTAAGGAAGGAAATAGCCAGAATGGTAAAGACTAAGTATTGCAGTTGGAATCAGGAGAGTGCTTGTGTCAAGATATATTCTTAAAATATGAAAAACATCCAGTTTTCCTCAGGGCAATAGATGACTTTTCCAATTTTATCCAGTATCATTTTATTCTATTTTCATTAATTTATATCCAAATCAAACAAGATTATTTACTTTCTACCATGAATGTCCTGTCTTCTCATTACTATTCCTCTACCTATATTGTTTCCTTATATCTTTAACACCGTCCCACATGTTCCATTTCTACTTGTTTAGATTCTACCCAGCCTATAATACCTAACTTAAATGCAACCTCTTTCATATAGAATTCTAGACTTGAGGTTGCTTCTTCCATTGAGCCTCATAAAACACTTTGCATTTCTTTTATCAACTTACCATCTCCTACTTTGTGTTTCTATAATTTATATGTGTTGTGTCTTCCTTCTTAGATTCTAAAGGCAAGGATCAAGCCATTCATCTTCCCCTAGAGTTTAATACATTGCCTTGATCATAATGAATGCTTCATCAATGTTTGCAGAATTAAATAAAGCTTCAAAGTAGTTTTCTTTTAATGAGCAAGAATATTATTGATTTATAATCCCAAATGCCATCATGGAGGCAACACAATGGACTTGAATTCAGGAAGATGGGGTTCAAATTTTACATTCAGTAATGAGGTTGTATTGGCAAAGTCCTTCAATATCTTTCCATATCAGTTTCCTCATCTGTAAAATGAGATAAAAATAACTATAGTACCTACAGGTTGAGCATCACAGAATCACCACTTTTGAATTGTGGTACTAGAGAAGACTTTTGAAAGTCCCTTAGAGAAAAAGGAGACCAAATAAATCAATACTTAAAGAAATTAATTCAGACTCTTCACTGGAAGGTTAAATACTGAAGCTGAAACTTCAACACTTTGATCTCATAAGAAATAGATAGGATTCATTGGAAAAATGAAAAGGGGATAGCAAAGGATGAAATGGATAGACATGAAACTAGACAGGCTTTGAGAAATAGTGGAGAAAAGAAGTGCATTGCATGCTATGGACCAGGAAGTCACAAAGAGCTGGATACAACTAAATGAAAAAATAATAACTACCACACAGAGTTATCATGAAACTCAAATGAGATAATATATATGAAGTAGCTTGAATCTTTACAACACTATGTATTAGTTATCATTGATTCAATTTAATAACCATTTAGCAACCATTTTAGTGGCTCTATTCTAATTAGCAGGAAGGTTTGAAGTATATTCTGACTATTGCAAATATATGAAGGTAGATTGGCTACTCATCAATATACACGAAATTAACATTCTAAGCATTGTGTTAAAGGGAAAAGCAAGATGTTATAAACAAATCCATATAAAATATTTAAAGAATGAAGAATCTGTAAAAGGTTCTGTAACAGGGAATGCCAGCTATAACTACTAGCAAGGTAGAGATAACCTTCTTAAATGTCATTTATCAAGTTTCAAGCAACAGTATAGGGATCATAATTCATTATCTCTGGAATAATTTAGATTATAGTGGCTTCAAAACCAGGAAAGTATATCCAACCAAGCAACCAAAGCAACCCAACTACTTCTCACAAAAGAAAGCATTTTTTTTCTAGAATCCAGTTGTGTAATGATTCAATTAAGTTAAAAAATAAAGGCCAAAGAGAATTCAAAGTCCTGGGATATTTGGACTATATTGCCTTCAATGAAGTAGGTCTTAATTTTTCCATATTTGTAATAGTTTCATGAATTGTCAAGAACCAAAAACAACATTCAGATCAGAATCTCAGAAAATGTAAAAAAGACATGTCCTCAGAAAAAATAAAATCCAATTTGTATTTGAATAATAAACCTAACTTTGGCATTCTCTTCCATGTAAGACTTTCAATATTTAGGAAACTCACTATCTCCAGAAGCAACCTATTGTTCAACTTTTGGGTGACAAACTTCTCTAAAGATAGTCACGTTGTTCCACAGATAACATTATTCTAGAGGGCCAGTGCCAGCTTCATGAGATCTGTTAGAGTGTGTGTTCTCCTGGCAAGACTTCAGATAACCCTGTGGCATTTCTGTGCCACGATGAAATAAATCAAATTAGAAGTATTAAAAGCACAGTTGGCAAGGCTTTGACAAGGAAAGTTTATTTAGAAAACACTCATCCAAATTGTTGTGGACCATGTTAATATATATTAGTTAAAAGGAAACAGGTCATGACAAAGTGTATTTTCTGATATACACACATCTATCTATCTATCTATCTATACATATATATGTAAATAATATTTATAAACATGTATTTGTAGGTATCATTATCAATATATAATTTGTTAGGGTATTATTGAGCATTTTAGCACTCTACTCTTTAGTTGTATATTCACCCTTTTTGTAGGTATTGAATGGCTCAAGAGAAACAGAAATCTCAATCTTTACCCTCAAGGAATTTAATTCTTGTTTACAAAATACACACACACACACACACACACACACATACATGTGTGTGTGTGTGTGTGTGTGCATACACATATATAGATAGATATAGAAAAAAGAGACAGAGAGACAGAGATGAAGAGAGAGAATTTAATTCAAACAAGAGTTTTAATACCTGGTTTAATAGAATTACAGACTGTAGGGAACTATGAACAATCTAGTTCAACTTTTTTTTTTTTTTATAAATGAAGAAATTCGGACAAAAAAATGAAGTTTTCTAGGACCTGTTCCCAGCTCTTCTGATTACCAGATCAATGTTCTGTCCATTGAAATACTTTTTCCCACTAACTCCTTTTGCTAACTATTTTCAAAGTCATACATTCATTCATTAATACATACATGCATTCATCCACTCATTTGCCAATATTAATTAAAGTTCTATCAAGAAAACTCTGTGAAATTCTAAGAAAGATACAAATAAAAATAGGACATTTCCCTTGGCTTCACTGAACTTTCTAGCAGAGGAATAAGGCATAAACAGTTATTTAATCCAGAATGAATTATGATCAAAGAGGCATTAGAGTATGTAGGAAGTATTGTGAATAGAATGGTAGTCTGAAGTGAGAAAGACTTATCCTTCTGAGTTCAAATCTGGCCTCAGACACTTACTAGCTGTGTGACCCTGGACAAGTCACATAACTCTGTTTGCCTCAATTTCACCATCTGTAAAATGAACCAGAGAAGGAAATGACAAACCACTCCAGTATTTTTGCCAAGCAAACCCTATATGGAATCGTGAAGAGTCAGACAGAACTGAAACAACAAAACAACAATGTTTGTTGTTGTTCCAGGAGGCAATAACAATAAAAAGGTTTAGAAGCACAAATTTACATTTCTTGCTTGGAGACATCTGTTGGAAGTCTTCACAGAAGAAGTGTCTTTTTATCTAGAAAGAATGATAATATAAAACTGGAAATATATGTTATGAATATTGGATCCCAGATCAAGAAATTTTTATTTTATTCAATGGTCCATAGGGAGCCATTAAACATTTTTGAGCAGAAGAGTCAGATGTGACCAGAGCTATAAGATAATTTTTTGTGATATGAAGTTATATGATATGATGTCATGATTCAAAAAATAGCTTGGAGGAGGGAATAGATTAGAGATGGTGAGACAGATCAGTTGATTATTTAAGGAAAGACCATGAGGTCTTGGTCTAGCAATAAAATAGAAAGAAGGAGAAGGCTGTATCAAATAGTTTGGAAAAGGAAGCAACAAATATCCAATATTTGAATTTAACTATTTTTTAATTTTTAATTATTTTTCTTTCTAAGGTTAAACCTTATACACAACCTGTGTGCCTTCACATTGTATTACAGCATCTATTATTGCAACACACTGTATCTCAGAACTTTCCAAAGCAATTTTTCACTAAAGAAGCATATCAAAATGATGCTGAGGGAGAGCAAAGGGATAATGAAAAGGGAAGGTGTAGGGGAAAGAGGGAAAGGAAGGAAGGAAGGAAAGAAGGAAGGAAGGAAAAAAGGAAGGAAGCAAGAAAAGAAGGAAGGAAGGAAGGAAGGAAGGAAGGAAGGAAGGAAGGAAGGAAGGAAGGAAGGAAGGAAGAGAGTGAGGGAGGGAGGGAGGAAGGAAAATAAATAATGGAAGAGAGAAAACAAAAGAAAGAGAGAGGGAGGACAGAGATAGAGGGACAGGGAGACACAGAGAAAGAGGGGTGGAGAGAAAGAGAGAGAGAGAGAGAGAGAGAGAGAGAGAGAGAGAGAGAGAGAGAGAGAGAGAGAGACAGAGAGAGAGAGAGAGACAGAGACAGAGACAGACAGAGACAGACAGAGACACAGACAAAGAGACACAGGCACGGATACAGAGACAGAGAGACAGACACAGAGACAAAGAGAGAGAGAGAGAGCCAGAGAGAGAGAGAGATAGGGAGACAGAGACAGATATAGAGATAGACACAGGGAGAGAGATGGAGAGAAGGAAGAAAGGTAGGGAAGGAATAGACTATAGGACCAAATAGAATTTTTATAGCCACTTAGTTCACAAAATTTTATTCAAAACAGAATCTGTATTAGAGAGATTTAATTAAACTTTGCTCCTTTCGTCTGACCTTAAACCAGGTGGCTGCTTTCAGATAACAAGCAACTGACCCAGTCAGTTCTGTGAAAGGCAGAGCCATTCCCCAGGAGTTAGAAGACATGTCAAAAACATAATTAACACTCTAACCAATACTGAACAGAATCCCCTCCCTACCCTGGGGGGAAAAATTAGACTATATTGGAGAGAATAGTGGACTTGTGAGAGGAATTCCAGCTATTAAAATGAAAAATACAAATCTTCTCACTGGCTTTATAATTCAAGCCTCAAGAGAAAGTCTTTTTTTTTTTTTTTTTTTTTTTTTTTTTTTTTTTTAATATTGAGGAACAGGCTAAAGTTTTACAGAAGCTGTTTCAAACATTTCCTCTTTCTTCAGCAGTATGTCTTGAAATCACAAGCAGGACCTCAAGAAAACAGTTCAAAGAGGCTCATTAAACAGTGACAGTCTCAGACAAGACTTCAAAACCTGTTCTTTTTTTTTTTTTTTTCTTTTTTTTCTTCCAAATGTCAGGTAAGGACATTCCCATCAAGAGAGACAGTGGGGCTTAGATGCAATAATAGAGTTGGGAAGAGCTTCATTCTTGGAATTAGAAGATCCATACTGGAATCTAGCTCTGCATTTTACTAACTCATAAATCACCTCAGCAACCTGAGCCCCATTTTTTTTTTCTTTTTTCATTGTAAAGTAGGGATTAATACTGTTTGCAACCCCATCTACCTCCAAGAGTTGCTTTGAGGAAAATATTATATAAAACCTTAAAGCACTTCATAAATGTAACCCATGTTTTGATTAAGGTTAGAGGAACTGGATTTAATTTTGGAAATTTATTTAATCAAGAGTTTCTCCAGGAACCTCAGAATTTGACTGGTATCTAAAGCTCCATAAAAAAACAACAACAAAAACCAAAAACAAAACCACCATTCACTTTCAGTTCCCATATAATTAAAGTTACCAAGGTACTGGATAGAGGACAAATTTTATTTAAACTTGATGGCAAATGCAAAGGTTTTAACTCCAAGTCTACAAATCATGCAAACCCTTCCCTTTCTATCTACAGTGGGTCTCTGCCTCCCAGAGCACAATACTATCCTTCCAACTTATAATATTACTCTGTCTGGAGCAATATCTCTAGGGAAAAGAATTTAGGGTTTCCTTACTTTTTTTGTCTGTTTTGGTTCTATTTTTATTTGTTTTTTTTAGGGTTTCCAAAGAGTCAAACAATCTGATCTCAAATCTGCAGAGTCCACATGATTTGTAGTGATGATGAAGGGAAAGGTCCAGGTTCACGCTCTCATAATGGTTCTGTGCCTCATTGTTCCTCAATTCCAACTCTGAATCCTCTGACTTCCCCAAATGGATTTTTTTTTTTGGGCAAAAGATGCTGGAGTGGTTTGCCATTTCCTTCTCCAGCTCAGTTTACAGATGAGGAAAATGAGGCAGAGTTAAATGATTACACAGCTGTGTCTGAGATTAGATTTGAATTTAGAAAGATAAATCTTCCTGATTTCAGACTTAACACTCTATCCCCTGAACTGCCTAGCTGCCCAGTTGTGTATATAGTTTTTATATGTTAGTTTGCTCATTGTCTTCTCCATTAGGTTTTGAATTCCTCAAGGGCAGGAATTATATTTTTGTCTCTTTTTGTATCCCTAGTACTTAGAATAGTTCCTGGCATGAAACAAATGCTTAATTAATTTTAATTGACTGCATCATCATAGAGTGCAAAATGAATCCACTTGTGAAATTATAACAAATTAAAAGTAGGTTTGGAATTAATCTGTGGTTCCGATTTTTTGTCTCAAGGGACTATTATTGATCTGGTTATTTGAGCAGGGGTAGGCTAGGACCAGCTCCAGGTTTGTGAGAACTAAATGTTGAATTTTTAGTATAACAACTCTTACTATTACTACTACCATTATGACTAAAACTACTACTATTACCACTTCTGCTACCACTACTACTACCACTACTAATACTATCACCACTACTACTACCACCATCAATACTACTACTATTCTATTACTACTGCTACCACTACTACCACTTCCACTACTACTAATACTACCACTGCTCCTACTGCTAATATTTATGTGTTGCTTATTATATGCCAGACACTATACTAAGCACTTCACAAATGCTATCCCAATAGATGTTCACAAGAACCCTGTGAGATAGATATTACTATTATCCCCATTTATCGTTGACAAAATTGAGGTAGACAGAAATTTAATGATTTGTTCAAAATCACACTATATGAGTTTGGATTTGAATTCAGATCTTCCTGACTCTCACCAACACAATCCACTTTTTTTCTTATTTTACTGTTTTGTTATTTATTTAGACTTAAAAAAAGTGATGGAGAAAATATTAAAATTGCAAATTAAATTTAAAAAGTGTGTGGTGGTATCCCCCCTTTCTGGAGAATGAGTTGTTAAAGTCCATCCCTCTGGGAAGGTTGCTGTGATTTCTGGATGACTTAGCCATGCATTCACAGATTTTGAGAGTTGGAAGGGACTTACAGACTGATCTAGTTCCACCTCTTCATGTTAATATGAGAAAATTGGGGCTCATGGGACTATGTGACATATCTAATGTCACAGAGCTCATCACCAATAGATGTAAGACTACAAAAATAACTGATATTGGTTATCCAGATTTAATGTTTGCGAAACAGTTTACCTAATATTAGCTAACAATCTTGGACATGTGAAGTAGTGACTCCTAATTTACTCAAAAGGAAAGCAAAGGTAAGAGCTTAAATGAATTGCTGAGGGTCACATAGCTAGTAAGTGTCTGAAGATTGACTCAAAATCAGGTTCCTGTGGCTTCTGATGTCAGTGCTCTATCCATAACTCCCCACAGTCTCCCACCTTTGAGTCTAAGAATGTATTCAGCTACTCTATGCCATCTGCCCTACATTTGTAACTGAAACCTCCTGCCTGCCAAGAAAATTCAGAACTGATTTCTGGAAATCAGGGTCACATCCTGTTAGTGTCTCAAATGCAGAGCTGCCCAAAGTAGGGTCTGTATTGTCCTTTCAAAAATAATGAAGGGCATCTAATTATGAGTGTACTTCAGCCAAATGTCGTCAATCTCCGCTGTTTCCAAGATCCTTATGGGAGACACATTCAAAGAAACATTCAGGGTTTTTAGAGAGGGCAAATGACATCTCTCATGGTCCTGAGAGATCTGTAACAAAAACCCAAAGTGTGACTTTAAAATTTTCTCCTGTAACATCACATGTACAGCCTGGAGATAGAAGCCGACCTTCTCTTCCTAGAATCAATGCTTTGAAATTACTTGGGAGAGCAAACTAAGTAAACACCATCTGTTCTGAAAAGCAAAAGAATCCATATGAGCTTCCAAGACAAAGTACATTATTAATTAAGAAAATGGGCCCAGATTGACATTGAGCAAGGCAGCCTGGGACAGCCAGCAAAGAGTTATTTTCCAAAAGCCCTTGGGAAATGGAAAGGGTTCAGGGCAAATAGCATCTTTCTGAGACTCCCTGATCCCAGAATATGATTTTGAGGGTCAGACATCAGATATTTGCAAACCTAAAGAAGGGAAGGAGACTGGAAGATCATCTAATCCAGCTCTTTATAGATGGAGAAACTGAGACTCAGAGAAAATGATTGACTTAGGATCATGAATTTGTAATAAAAAAGGACCTCAGGGACAATCTATTCCAACCCTTTCATTTTGCTTATGATGAAACTAAGACTCAGGAAAATTAAAAGGTCTTTCTAAGGTTGAATATGAAGTAAGCACTGAAGGCATGATTTGAACCCAGGGCCATGGATGACAAAACCAGCTCTCTTTCCACTGGTCATAATGCTATAAAAAACATGTCATCTAGAGCTAATTGCATAGTGAAAAATATATCTAGAGATTTTAGTGAAAGGCTAGATCATAAGGTAAGGAGAATCAATAGTCCCTGATTGCCTTTACCATCCAGGAATTCCATCTCTGCCTATCCCCTATTTGATTAGAAAACAATTAGTTAGCTTTGGAAAGGGTATTTACTAAGCAGGCATAGCAAGGAGAATGATTCTCACTCTCCCCTGGCACTCCCTGTAATACATTTAGGCAAATAATTTCCATTTTCTGGGTTTTGGTTTCATAATATGCAAAATAAGAGATTGATTAGATTATTTTTAATGAGCCTTATAGCTCAACTTAATAAATCTAAATCATAATGTTTACATAAATATTATAAATAACATTTGTATAGACTCTACTATGTTCCAGGCACTGTGCTAACTAAGCACTTTTCAGATATTATCTCATTTGATCCACACAACAAATCTGTGAAGTAAATGCTATTATTATTCCCATTTTACAATTGTGGAAATTGAGACAAACTTTTTTTTCCCTACCTACCAGAGTAAAAATAAGCAATGAGATTATGAGGGATTACGATTTTATCTGGAAAGACAAAATACTAATTTAAAATTTATCCATAAATAGTGTTGTTCACTCAGTTAGGGTCCTCTTGTAAATATTTCAATGAGGCTTCCTTTATTTTTTAAATCACAAAATAAGGGGATCTCAATAAATAGGGAACTTTTTAATGTGCCTCACCAATGGTTGAATCATACAATATAGCTCAATCATCAAGATGACCACAAAGAAACAACCAGGAAACAAGTCGTTCATCTCTACCAAAGTTTATTTAGAGCTTAACTCATACAATACTTCCTTGCAAAGTGCTGAAGGAGATAAAAATGTATGATGTATGATATATTATTAATTGTTATCATTAACATGATTTTCTCATCAAATAAAAGCTTGTTGAACATGAAGAGATCCAGTCCATTAAGCTCTAATTGGCTATTATAATACGCATCCTTTTTTCCCCTATTCTTTCATTTTCCATGCTCTCTCTTTTTTATTTTAATTTCTTCTTTTCTGGGCTTTTTTCTCTCCTTACATTGATTTACAAAATGTGGCTTGAATCTTGGTGCTTCACTTATTATTTAGGTGACTATGGTCTCATCTATAAAACAAGGGGGAATCTTATTAGATGACCTTAAGGTTGCTTCCAGATCTGTGATGGAATGGAAATATCAGAATAGGACAGATTGCTAGGACTTTTTTTCTTTGCTTTATCCATTGGACACTATTCTGAGTCAGATATAACCTTGCAGTATCTCATTTGACTTTTTCCTTCCTAACATTCTTGTCATTTTTCCTTGTCTTTCTGTTGTGTACAAATATTACCCACATGCCATGCAACTTAAATGACTAGAATTAAAACATTAAAAATTCTGACCCATGGGAGAAGAACCCTTTTGGATGCTAGTAACAGCTGGTTTAACAAAGAAGCAGCTGTACATTAAAGGTTGTTTAAAGAAAGTATTTTTAGTCTCTTAGGGTTTGATGTTTTCTTTGGAACTTGAGCCTTCCTTTGTTCCATCTCATAAGTTGTAAAAGTTTATATTCATTTTGTAGTTAAAGTTCAGATTTAGGGCAATTCCCAACAGACAATTAGAATCATCCTTATACAAAATGGAAATAAACAATGTCAATGGAGAATGAATCTCACTCTTACTCCAAAGGGGTTCACAATTAAATATCTGGAAGTCTTAAATGTTAAGTCCATCCCAATTCTAGGAGGGAAGCTGCCTAATCCAAAGTATTATCTACATAATAGAAAAACATAAGGCTCCAAAACACTTTATACACTTATTATCTGGGTGATTATGGTCTCATCTATAAAACAAGGGAAATCGTATTAGGTGACCTTTAGGTTGCTTCCAGCTCTTGCTGAAGGTATGATTCCTTACAGAAATGGCATATTCACTAAGGCAACCAACCCCCCACTCCAACTTCTCCACCAGCACAATTCATCTAAACAAAGGTGGATTCAATCATCATCTAAGGAAGTAATGGACTTTGCTTTCAAAATAGGTACAGAACTTCTTGTCTTCTCCATCATCTTAACTTGTCCCCATCTCACTAGTCTTTTGTATTTACCCCAAATTTTGGAATAATAGAATGAAGTAAAGAGAATTTTAGAAGAGATAGAATCATTTTTATTGTACCTGGAACTGGAGTGATTCAAAATTGTGCATTTCTTCTGCATTCAATTCAAGTTTACAAGCATATGAGATCTGAGAGTGACAAAATAATACCTCCTCTCAAGGAGCTTTCTTGAAATGTGGAGGAAGGCATACTATGTATATAGATAATGGAATAAAAAATATTGACTGCCTTAAAAAGTCAGTACAGATTTAGGATATCTGTATATACTGAGTAAATGTAAAGTAACTTTTAGGGAAGAAGGATAGAAAGTACAATCACTGGAAATAACAGAAAAGGTTTAATGGAGAAGGTGAATCTTGAGCAGAGCCTTGAAAGGAATTAAGAATTTCAAATGGCAGAGGTGTCAAGGAAGAGTATTCTAACATGGGGAGATAGTAGAAATGGGAAATACGATGTAAAGTAGAGAGAATACCAAGTTAGCTGTATAGATGAAACATAGCGAGTATGCTGTCTGAATAATGGGCAATCAGTCTGAAAAAGTTTGTTTAGAAGTATATTGTGAAGGTCCTCAAATGCCAAGCATAAACGCTTTTCTTTTCTTTTTTTGTTTTTTGTTTTTGTTTCTGTTTTGTTTTTTATCCTGGAGTGAACAGGGAGCCAAGAAAGCTTCTTGAGTTGAGGAATTATATGGTAAGATGACGAAACTAAATTTTTACTTCTAGAACCAGTTTTGATTGCCTCACAGAGCTCTTGAGAAGTATACTGTAACATTGAAAATTATCTACCTATAAATATGTAATATTTCCTTCTATAGCAATTAAGTGATTGGAGTGATCTCATACAGAACACAGCTCATATGACTATATCCAGGATACATTCTTGGAATGTAAGAGGATCATTAGCAAAAGGAAGTAAATAATTAAGTCTTTATTATGATAATGCCAAAATGAAAATTGTTTAAAACTCCCTGCCTGCTGGACTTAATAACATTATGGGATCATTGATAAGAATCTATGGCCATCATTTTTATATCAACTTCCCCATTAAGTACATAACATGGATGCTCTATAAATAACATCATTAGTATAATTTAGGTTCCAGAAATGGAATTTAATGTTACATTAAATTAGAAACTGAAGTAGTATGAATGCGACTCTGCCTCACTGGACAGAAATAAGTAAAATCTGCAGAGATTACACTGGCATTTGTCCATTCTTCAAAAGATCAGATTCTTGTATTTGGGCATCCTGGGAACAAACTATTTAGGATAATTTGCCAATGACTTGAATGTGGAATTATGGTGACATCACAGACTACCTAATATCTTGCCTTTCAAATATCTATGTCTGCATTCCATAAGTTTTGGCATGTTGTTCTCATGATTGTCATTTTCTTGTGTGAAATTATTGATTGTTTCTTTGATTTGTTTTTTTGGCCACTCATTCTTTAGGTTTAGGTTATTTAGTTTTCAATTAATTTTGATCTTTCTTTTCATGACTTTTTATTACATTTATTTTTATTATGTCATCTGAAAAATATGAATTTAATATTTCTGTATCTTTTTTTTTGTTTGGGAGATTTTTATTTCCTCATATATGGTCATTTTTGTGTAGATACATGTACCACTGAGCTAAAGGTATATTCCTTTCTATTCCCATTCAATTTTCTCCAAAGACCTATCATATCTAACTTTTCTAATATTTCCTTCATATCTTTAACTTCTTTCTTGTTTATTTTGTGGTTAAATTTATTTAATTGTAAGAAAGGTAGGTGGAAGTTCCTCATAATTTTGCTGTTTATTTCTCACTTAACTTCTCCTCTAGGGATCTGGATATTCTACCACTCAATGCACATATATTTAGTATTGAGTTACTTCATTGTCTATGATAGTATCCTTTAGCAAGATGAAGTTTCTTTCCCTATTTCTTTTCAGTAGATCTATTTTTGCTTTTGATTTTTCTGATATTAGGATTGCTACCCCTGCTTTTTTCTCTTTTACTTCAAATGTTTTACAGTAATCTTTTATCTTTACTCCCCTATATCTTTGCTTTAAGCATGTTTTTTGTAAACAATATATTGTAGGATTCTGACTTTTTGTCCACTCTGCTATCCACTTCCATTTTATGGGAAAGTTCATCCCATTCACATTCACAGTTATGTCTTTCCATCTTTTTTTCTTCCATTTATACTTTTTTTCTCTCTTCTTTCACTCTGCCTCTTTTCACTAGTGTTTTGCTTCTGATTCTTACCTCCCTCAATCTTCTGTCCCTTCTATCAATGTCCCCTTTCCTCTTCTACTTCTTTATAAGTTAAGATAATTTTCTATACCCCACTAAGTATGTATGTTATTCTTTTTTTTTGGAAGAAAAATCCAATCAACCCCATTCTGCATCCCCCCTTTTTTCTTCTCCAAGTATAATCCTTTTTTAACTCCTTAATTTTTATGTCATCACATCAAAGTTCACATACCCACAGCTTCTGTCTATACTTAACTGCCCTAATAGAGATACAGTTCTCAAGAGTTACAGTTATCTCTTTCTTGTGTATGGATGTAAACAGTGTGAACTTATTGGAAATATGGTATTTTTTATCTTTTTATGCTTCTCTTTAGTCTGTTATTTGAAGATTGAATTTTCTGCTTGACTCTGGTCTTTACATCAGGAAAGTTTGAAAGTCCACTATTTCATTAAATATTCATGTTTTCCCCTGAAATATTATGCTCAATTTTGCTGAATAGTTGTTTCTTGGTTGTAATCCAAGTTCCTCTGCCTTCCAGAATTTCATATTCTATGTCCTCTAATCCTTCCATGTTAATTTTGTTAAATTCTGACTGTGGACTCCTTGATATTTGAATTGTTTCTCATTGTTTGCAGTATTCTCTTTGACTTGGTAATTCTGGGATTTGGCTACAATATTCCTCAGATAGTCCAGAGATTCTCAAATTATCTCTCCTGGATCTATTTTCTAAGGCAGTTGTTTTTCCAAAGTAGTTTACATTCTTTTCTATTTTTTCATTCTTTTGATTTTTTTTGATTAATTCTTAATGACTCACAGAGTCATTAACTTCCACTTGCCAATTCTAAATTTTAATGAATTATATTTTTTCTGTTAGCTTTAAAAAAAAAAACCTCTTTTTTCATTTGGCAAATTCTATTTTAAAAGCGTTTTCTTTGGTGGATCCCCCCCTGCATTTGAACAATTCTGATTTTAAGGAGTTATTTCCCTCATTTCCCTCCTTTTCTAAGCTGTTGACTTTTTTTCATAATTTTCCTGAATAATTCTCATTTCTTTTCCCAGTTTTTCTTCTCCCTCTCTTACTTGATTTTTAAAAGGTTTTTGAACTCTCCTAAGAGAATTTTGTGAGTCTGAGGAGACCAATTCATATTGCCTTTTAAAGTCTTCATATGTAGATATTTTGCCATTGTTATCTTTTTCTGAGTTTTGTGCTTTGACTTTCTCTGTCACCATATTAGGTTTTTATTGTCAGGAATCTTTTTTGATTTTTTGCTCATTTTTGAAAGTTTACCTCTTAGAAGCAGAGCTCGACTTTCACCAGGTTTCATAGGCATATAGCAAAGAGGTCACTACAATGGCTTCTAGACTTTCAGTTTGTTAGGCAGCATAATGCCTTTTCTCTCACACACTTTCTAAATAGTCAGCCAGGGTAAGTAAACTTATCTATACAGCATTCAAAATTTTTCCTTCAAGAATTCTCTTGAAAGTAATGAAACTAATGGTTTCATACATGGATGGTAGGGTGCTCGGCGGTGGGGAACCTCTGTTATTGTTAATTATGAGACCAAAATTAGCAATAGTGATGGAGAATCAATCCATTCTCTGTTGCATTTTACCCTCAGAAGCTGAATTGAATGACAATCACCTCTCAATAAAAAGTTGTGTACCAGCTCTTCCTCTACTTTAGTTTGGGCTTATAGCTTTTAAAGTTAAATAATTTACTGTGATTTACTGTGATTGTAGTACCTAACCATGACCCATTTTCATCCTGATTGAAGGCATCTAAGCATCATAGAAAACATTATATCAAAAGGCATGAGAACAACACACAGCTCTCCTTCACTCCACTGGGGAATTGGAACATGAAAAAGCATCATCTATTATTCAGAGCTCATGCAAGCATGCAGTCACAAAACTGGTATAAAATACCATTGAAGTTCTCCAGGCAACCAAATTTTGTCATGATCTTCCACAAACTTTCATGACTGACAATATAGAAGGCCTTGGTCAGATCAACAAATCTTATGTACAGACCTCTGTTCTGCTCCTGGCATTTCTTCTGGAGTTGCTGGATAGCAAACAACATCTCAATCATGTCTCAGGCCCACTTAGCTTTGCCATTTCTGAAATCCCACTGATTCTCTCATAGAATCTTGACAGCAATGACTAAAAGAAAAGCTCCCCTACAATTATCATAGGATAACTTATTTCCTTTTCCTTTAGAGACAGACATTGGAGGCATCTTTGATCTCCTGGAAGATGTCTTCCTCTTTTCATATAAGCTGGAAAATTTCAGTCAGATTTTGTTTAAACAGTAGATCCCCTGCCTTGATCATGGTCCATGAGAGCATTATGGAACTGTTCAGCCCTTTTCTTCAGAATCATGTCTTATCACTAATCAATGTGATCCCATCATCATTGAATAGTTGAAATGCACCCATAAATAGCCTTTAGGGCATCATAAAACTATTTCAATTATTAAGACCAGCATAAAACTGAATTTCATCTGCCTTTTTACTGAGCCAAGTATCCTCCATCTTTCTAAACTTCACTAATACTTTACTTTTGAAGGACTTGAATGTTGACTTCTTAAAAATGAATGAACTATCTTGCTGGTAAATCCTGTGAACTTCTCATTTTTCATTTAGTGTCTTCTGAATTTCCTCATTATTTTCATCAAGCCAATTATAATATTTGCAAGTGTTCTGGTCCAGATGAGTAATGTGGCACTATATACTGAATCTCTAAAAGTTATCCACTCCTTTTCTGATCCACTATTGTCAACTGTGTTTTGACTCAGCTTTTCCTCAAAACTTAGCAACAAACTATTCTTGCATGGAGAAGTGCTTTAATTTGTTGACTTTTAATCTTCTGGTAGTTGTCTTGCCTTCAGGCTGGTGCTCTTGATGAATATAAACGTTTAACATGGAAACAATCTATGATCTATCTAACATTCTGTGCCACATGCCATCTTCATCACTCTTACATCCTGTGTGTTTCATCTACTTATAATAAAAGCTTATTAAATGCTACTGTTTGCTGTGAGGGTGCATCTACAATTTTATTGTGTTTAGGTAAATGGAAAACAGTGTTGTCAATGAAAGGTCATGAGAAGCATAAGCTTTGGTCTCTGCATTTGTTCTATTCTGTGCTTACTGAAGTGTCTGTTACATAATAGATATGTAATCAATGTTTATTGATGTATTGATTATATTTTACATGAGAGGATTGGAGAATAAGCATCTGAATTTCTTGATATCTTAGTATTCTGGAATGTTAATATCCCAGAATCATCTCATGTTCTATATCATGTTCAGCATCAATCACTCATGGAGTAAGGAGAGACCTTCATGTTATTCAGTCCATCAATAGCTGAGATCTCATCCAGCATTTATGCCATATGAAGGCAAAATCAAAAAAACTTGGTGAGACCAATGTTACATGGAAACTGAGCTAAAATGAACAGAAGCCTCCAAAAGAATGAGGTAGGATAAGGATGAGTTTACCTTCAATTTTCTTTTGGTGGAAATATTTGTAATTTAGTTATTGCTTTTATCTTTGAAATAAATACCCATTTATAAACAATGATTGATTTTCTGTGATTAAAAAGAACTGATATTCTACTCATTAGTACCTAGCTGAGGCAGGGAAGAAATTGTTCCTAAATTTCTATCTGGGATATCTATTCTTCTTTGCCTGCTAACATCCTGGCTATTCTTTAGATATAACATAGTCCATTTTATCTATTATTTTAAATATATCATATATATCTATATTATCATATATCTATTCATATACTATGAATTAGGAATTCCTCTTCATGTCTATGAAATAAGGAATCCCAAATTGAAACTGTGTTTCAATTTTCCCAATTAAGATATTGGACTGGACAAACTTTTTAGTAAGTTTTGGGACTTTGGGACTAGAAGAAACCCTAGATATCATCCAATCCAATCCTTGCATTTAACTCATGACGAAATTGGACCTAATGAATTGGTTACCCAGATAGTAAGAATTAAGATCAGATTTGAAGCCAATACTTCCTAACTCTAAGATCAACATTCTATTACCCAGTGGTGGCAAACTCAAATATAAGTGGATCCCTGTGGACCATGTATTGACTAGAAAACCACAAATTATCATTATCTATATAGTATTGAATTTTTATATATTTTGTTAAACAGTTTTCAAATTACTTTTTAATATGGTTCAGGTGACACTAGGAAATACTGACCACTTTCAGTAGAGGGCTCAGGTTGACTTCTCTGTATACCACCACGCAGAACCATTGAATCTTAGAAATAGAAAAGTCATCAGAGGGCATCATGAATAAGCAGTGCCTGAATTGGAATCTCCTCTATAATATTCCCCCAGAGTGGTCATCCAGGTTTTACTTGAAGAACTAGTGCAGTAGAGAAAGTACTAATGTTTTTTGTTGGTTTTTCATAAAATTAATTCAATAATTTCTTACTTTCAATTTTATTAATCTCCCCTTTTATTTGAAAATTTTTAAAATTGGTATTTAAATGGGGGGTTTAATTTGTTCTTTTTCTAGCTTTTTAGTGGTAGGCCCAGGGCATTTATTGATTTTCTCTTTCTTTATTATATGCAAGTAAGCATCTAGAGACATAAAATTCTCCTAATTATCACTTTGACTGCATCCCACAAATTTTTCTATGTTGTTTCATTATTTTAATTCTCTTGGAGGAAATTATCAATTGTGTCTATGATTTTTTTGTTTCACCCATTCATTATTTAGGATAAGATTATTTAGTTTCCAATTAATTTTTGGTCTATTTTTCCCTGGCCTTTTACTGCATGTAATTTTTCTTGCATCATGATCTGAAAAAAATGCATTTATTATTTCTGTCTTTCTGCATTTGATTTTGAGGTTTTTATGCCATAATACATGGTCAGTTTTTGCATGGGTTCCATGTACTACCAAGAAAAAAAAAAGTATACTCTTTTCTGTCTCTGTTAGGTTCTTACTAAGTGCTAAGTCGGTACTTGACAATTCTCTAGTTCCAGCCCTCCCTCAAAACAAAAGAGAAAATCTAAGAAACATTTGACACTGAAAGAGCATGGCTAATAAGAAGACTGTTAAAGAACTTTAAAAACCAGCAGGAATCATTGGACTTCCTAACACAAGATGAGACTAATGAACAATGGACTTATGGACATTTATAAATTTTCAATTTATGATTATTTGATCATGTTATTTGTTATATACTTCTAGCATGTATTATGTTACTATATTACTATGTGCTTATGTAATTTATGTAATTATGTGTAATACCCCCCATATTGATGGATTTATGTTTCACGGTCATGACCACCCTATGTTCTAAATCAAAAGAAAGGGGGAGATGTTAGGTTCTTACTAAGTGCTAAGTCGGTACTTGACAATTATCTAGTTCCGGCCTTTCCTGGAGAAGCTCATTGGTTGAAATACTTCTTCCCAGAAGCCCTTGCATTATCCCATGCCTATTTTCTGGGAGGATAAAGAGGGCAGCTCTAGAAGAAAAAGTTAGTCTCTGCTTTAGACTAGGCTTGACACGGCTCTCTGCAGGAAGGGCCGGAACTAGAGAATTGTCAAGTACCGACTTAGCACTTAGTAAGAACCTAACATGTCTCCATTCAATTTTCTTCAAATATCTGTCATATTTAATTTTTCTTGAATTCTATTTACCTTTGTAACTTCTTTCTTATTCATTTTGTGGTTTTATTCATTTAGTTCTGAGAGAGCAAGGTTGAGATCCCCCACTAGTATAGTTTTGTTGTCTAATTCTTTTTGCAGCTCTCTCAACTTCTCCTTTAGGAATTGGATGGTATATCATTTAGTGCATAAATGTTTAGTATTTATATTATTTCATCATCTATGGTACCTTTTAATAGGATGCAGTTTCCTTCCTTAAGTCTTTTAATTAGATCTATTTTTGCTTTTGCTTGATTGAAGATCAGGATTGCTACCCCTACTTTTGTTAATTCAGCTAAAGCATAATAGATTCTGCTGGAGCCTTTTATCTTTACTCTGAATGCATCACTTTGCTTTAAATGTGTATTTTTTTGTAAACAATAAAATTATGGAATTCTGGCTTTTAATCTAGTCTCTTATCCACTTCTGTTTTATGGGAGAGTTCATCCCATTCACATTCACAATTAAAATTACTAACTTAGTATTTCCCACTATCTTCTTTTCCCCCAGTTATGCTTTTCTCTTTTCTTTTGACATTTCTCTCCTCCCCAATATTTTGCTTCTGACCACCCCCTCCCTCAAACAGCCCTCCTCTTTTATAGCCCCTTCCCATTTCTTATACCTTTCCTCTTCTACTTTTTTTCCCCTTTTTATTAGTCTTTCCCTTTCCTTTCCCTTTTCCCTCCTACTTCCCTATAGGGTGAGAGAAGCTTCTTTGTGAAGCTAAATTTGTTTGATATTCTCTCTTTGAGCCAAATCTGATGAAAGTAAGACTCACACAATGCTCATTTCCCCCTCCCTTCTTTCTCTCAAACAAAATAGATCTTTTTTTTTGCCTCTTCATAAGATGTAATTTACCCCATTTTAACTTAATTTACCTTTTTTTTTCCCAGTAGAATCAATTTTTCCTCTTCTAGTTTCTTTTTTATATCATCACAATAAAATCAAATTATACCTGCACCCTCTATATATGCCCATAATAGAGATACAGATCTCAAGAGTTAAACATATCATCCTCCTATAAAAGGATATAAGATTTTTACCTTTTAAAAGAAAAAAAAATTCTCTTGCCCTTTTTATGCTTCTCTTGAGTTCCGTGTTTGAAGACCAAAATTTTCTATTAAGTTCTGGTTTTTTCATCAGAAATAAATTAAATTCAACTGTTTCATTGAATGTCTATCTTCTTCCCTGAAAGACAATGCTCAATTTTGCTGGATTGTTAATATAGGTAGCTATCCATGTTTCTTTGCCTTTAAGAATATCAGATTCCACGCCATTTTATCCTTTAAAGTGGAAGCTGTTAGGTTATGGGTAATCCTGATTGTGGCTCCTTGATATTTGAATTGCTTCCTTCTGGCTGCTTGCAATATCTCCTGCTTGATTTAATATTTAGCTACATTGTTCCTTGGAGTTTCATTTAATTTTGTTCTAGGACATCAAGTTAGTTTTCTTTGATGACTTCTTGAAAAATGATGTCCAGGTTACTTTTTTCATTATGGTTTTTATGAAGTCCAATAATTCTTACATTGTCTCTCCTACATTTATTTTCCAGTTCAGTTGTTGTTCCAATGAGGTATTTTACATTTTCTTCTATTTTTTTTCATTTTTTTGTTTTTGTTTGACAGATTCTTCAAGTCTCATCGAGTCATTTACTTCCATTTGTTCAATTCTAATTTTTAGTGAATTATTTTCTTTAGTTAGCTTTTTTATCTCCTTTTGCATTTATCCAATCAAACTTTTAAATGAGGTGTTTTGTTCATTGGATTTTTTCAATTTCACAAATTCTGTTTTTCAATGAATTGATTTCTTTTTCATATCTATTTTGTAAGGAGTTATATGCTTTTTTCATTTCATCAAATCTATTTTAAGGAGTTTTCTTCAGATAATTTATGTTTTTCCTTTTCTAAATTCACTTGCAAAGTTTTCATTTCCGTCTCCCATTTTTCTTCTCTCTTTTAAGATCCTTTTTTAATTCTTCCAAGAGAATCTTGTGAAATGGGGACCAACTCATATCACTCTTTAGGGTTTCATCTGGAGATGATTTGGCTTTAGGATCTTCAGAGTTTGAGGTCTATTCTTCTCTTTTTTTCCATAAAAGCTATTTATGCTCAGAGTTCTTTTTGCTTTTTTGCTCAGTTTTTTATGGGTTAGGTCTACTCTTAAGGCAAAGGGGTGAGAGCTGCTTAAGATTGGCCTGGGGTAGGTGCTACTGACTGGCTAACGAAGTGTTGGTTAGGCATGGCCAGGTTCCCCATTTTTCTGGTGTTCAGAGTCTTACTATTTATCTTTTGTATTTGCTTTGGATATTTCACAGCTAATCTATTGATCCATTGGTTTGTCACCAGGACAGAGTAGCCTAAAGAGCCTTGCAGTAGATTTCCTAGTGCAGAATGCCACAAAGTCCTGGATCCCTGTCCCAGCTCCTTGTGCTGCATCTGTACTTCACCCTCTCTCCCTCTGCCTGATTGAAACAGACCCTTTTTGAAATTCTTCCAAAGTATCTTCTTCTGGAAATTTGTCACATTCCAAATATTTGTGAGTTCTATTACTCCAAAATCAGGTCAGAGGCTTAATCTGGTGTTGATCTGAGGGACACTAAGAGGAACTCAGATAAAGATATGTCTTCTCTCTGCCATCTTGGATCTGCCCTTTCCCTCCTAAAAGTACTAATTTTAAAGGTGCTGCATTTGACTTTTAGTCAGATCTGATAATTGGACCAATTTTTTTAAAAAAATTGAGTCAAAAGCTTTCTCTAGGTAATTTCTACTCTTTGCTCCTGATTTATATGTCAAAGGACAAAAAAGGCAAGTTCTAACTTTCTTCAGGGCAGATTAAAGAAACTAGGAATCCTTAGCCTAGTTATTAGACTGAGTGGTGGTGGTGACACAGAATAATTACAAGTATTTTTGGAGGGTGGTCATGTAGATGAAAGAAAATATTGATCTTTTCTGGTACCAGAGAGAAATATTGATAACTAAAAGGTAAGTTACAAAGAGACAAATATGTTTGACATAAGAAACCTTTATAATAATTAGAGATATCCTGAACAGAAAATTTTCAGATGAAGAAATTGAAACTATTTCTAATTATATGACAAGATGCTCTAAATCACTATTGTTCAGAGAAATGCAAATTAAGGCAACTCTGAGGTACCACCACATACTTCTCAATGTTGGCTAAGATGACAGGAAAAGATAATGATAAATATTGGAGGGGATGTGGGAGAACTGGGACACTAATACATTGTTGGTGGAATTGTGAACTGATCCAACCATTCTTGAGAGCAATTTGGAACTATGTTCAAAAAGTTACCAAACTCTGCATTCCCTTTGATCACTGGTCAAAGGACATGCAGAGTTTGATAACTTTTTGAGCATAGTTCCAAATTGCTCTCCAGAATGGTTCAGCAGTGTTTCTACTGGGCTTAAATCCAAAGAGATCTTAAATGGAGGAAAGGGACCCACATACAAAAATGTTTGTGGCAGCCCTTTTTGTACTGACAAGAAACTGGAAACTGAATGGATGCTCATCAGTTGGAGAATGACTGAATAAGTTATAATATTTGAATATTATGGAATATTATTGTTGTGTAAGAAAAGATCAGCGGGATGATTTCAGAAAGGCCTAGAGAGACTTACAGAAACTGATGCTAAGTGAAATAAGTAGAACCAGGAGATCATTACACATGGCAATAGCAAGATTATATGATGATAAATTCTGATGGATGTAGCTCTTCTCAACAATGAAATGATTCAGGCCAGATCCAATCATCTTGTGATAATGAGAGCCATCTACACCCAGAGAAAGGACTGTGGGAACTGAATGTACATCACAACATAGCATTTTCATTTCTTTTGTTGCTGTTTGCTTGAATTATTTTCTTTCCCATTTTTTCTTTTTTATCTGCTTTTTCTTGTGCAGCAAGATAAATGTATACATATCTATGCCTATATTTGATTTACATATATTTTTACCATGTTGATTACTTGCCATCTAGGGGAGAGGTTGGGGGGAAGGGGGACATTGAGCACAAGGTTTTGCAAGGGTCAGTGTTGAACAGTTATCCTTGCATGTGTTTTGAAAATAAAAAAGCTTAAGTACAGAAAATAATTTGAAAAAATAATTAGAGATATCCAAAAGTGGAATGGACTCCATTGGAAAGAAAAGTTCCCCCCCTTTTGGGTTTTCAAGTAAACATTACTAAGAGAATGATGATGATGATGATGATGATGATGATCATGATCATGATCATGATCATAATGATATCTGAACTTTTATTTGACTTTACAGACATAATGTATTAGTGGACAGAGTACTGGATTTAAAGTAAAAAAGACCTATACTCAAATCCCACTTCTGACATTATCTGACTAGGAGAAATTCAGCTGACTTTTGAATAAACCTGAATACTTACCTCAGAAGTAGAGAAGTTTGATTGATTCAAGACATCTGATCTAAGAGTATGTTTTTATTCATAATTTATCAGGAAGTAGGCTATGCAAACTCTAAGTATAGTTCAGAAGGAGAAAACATATACTGGAATGCCAAGCAGCAACCCCAGATCTTCAGATGATGTCAATGAATCCCAAGCATGGTATTTTGAAATCCATCACTTCTGTGGGGAGCAAGCATGGGTATATGTTTTACAAATCTGGATTCCCAAACAAAACATTTTGGATCTTTCCACCAAGCATCACACAGCTGCAATGTGGGAAGCCCCTTTTGGGTATCCTTCAGTACTGCAGAAACTCCTTGAACAATACACATCCTAGTGGGAATACACTAAAGTATTTCCTACTGTTCAGGGAAAATCAATTTTTCTTGGGAGAGTCCAAGCAGAAAGTTTGTGAAATTATTTGAGTATATTTCTTTCTTGATTTGGCAAAAACAAAAACAAAAACAAAATAAAATAAAATAAAACTAATTGCTTCTGCATACCAGGCTTTGGAATGGACTAATTTTAAAGCCTCATGAAAAGTATATTGGTCATAATGTCCAAATAGCTGTCAGCAGACCAAGATTAACTGATTACAGGGAAATATAACTATTTGTTATGAGAGTGTTGAGTCATTTGGTAAGTTGTTAGGATTTTTGTTATTGTTTTGGTCATTCTTTCCACCCCACTTTACTCTATAAAGCATGCTGGATTAATTACTAACTATTGCTAAGAAATTGTTTAAATTTACCTAAAAGGATTAACAAGCTGCTATTTCTTTCCACATCCATATCTCATATTCCAAGAGACTAAAGTTTAAAGGCTATAAAGCCTTTTGAGAATCTAACAATCACATGAACCATGGTTATTAGTAGTCAGAATGTTTTCACTCCTACAGCATTTCAACAATACATAATTTGCCTCTTGTATTGCTAACTCTCATAACTATGTCCCTTCTCTGACTTTCACCCTCCTTTTGTTTAGCTCCTTGCTTTAATTGCCTAATCATTTCCTTAACTAGATTCTATCTAGGTAACCTGCCAGTCTTCTCATCTTTTACTCCTTTCCTCATACTCCACTATATACTGGTTAACTTTCAGTTCCTTAAGAGTGATTCTGTTTTGAACCCTCTCCTGGTTCTGTTCATTTGCACTGCCTGCACCTCACACCTGGAATGCTTTCCCTTCAAGCCCCCTTTCCCCACCATCCTACTTTCCTTTGCATTCCTTCAAGATTCAACTGAAAATCTTTCTGCAGGAAGTCTTTCTCAGTTTCTGGGCTGCTAATATGTCACCTTTCATATTACCTTCCATCTACACTATCTGTATGCATCTAATTATATACATATTGACTCCCCCATTTAAGGCAGGCTTATTTGGACCAATTACACATTTCCCTTTAATTGGTATCCCCAGAGCTTATCACAGAGCTACTAAGTACTTAATACATTCTAATAGACAGATAAAGTAGTAGTTTGGATTATGCTTTTGTGCTGACCTGGTCTCCAAGATTTCTTTTTTTTTTTTTCTTTTTCTTCCCCCCCCCCCCCCCCGAGGCTGGGGTTAAGTGACTTGCCCAGGATCACACAGCTAGGAAGTGTTAAGTGTCTGAGATCAGATTTGAACTCTCGTCCTCCTGAATTCAAGGCTGGTGCTCTATCCACTGTGCCACCTAGCTACCCCCAGTGTCCAAGATTTCTTGACCCTCTCTTTGATGATATCTTTCTGGTACATAATTGAGAGTTAGGATTTTCAATTCAATTTGATTAAATCTACACATTGTTAAGTTTCTCTATAAATAAGGCAAAATGCTAAGTGTTGAGGAATATATACAGAGGTGTGCTAGAGCCTCTGAGAGCTGATTGTTAAATTTTCAGTGTGAGCCTTTACATTCCAGCAATTGAATACTGCAACTCAGGCTTGATTTTATTGATTTTTTAAATTGCCTAGACTTATAAAAATTATAGAGAAAAATGTTTATAATGTTTAAAAATGTGTCATAGATATGTTTTTACCCCCCAGAGAAACAGGCAAGCATTTTCCAGAACATTCCTGGATATATGAATATTTGGAGGATCTTGAGAGCCTGGCAGTCTCCTGTATGAGTACACCCTCTAGACACACAATTTACCAACTTGCTGTGACTTAGTAGATAAATCCTACAGAAAATTACCTGAGATATACAGAAGACAGTGATTTGTCCAGGGCTGGAGGGATCTGTTGCACTGGGTTGGATCTGGAGTGGACCCAATTGTGGAACAGCCCATTTCAATAGAGTCCAGCTCCAGGGAACCAGGAACAGGCCATGGGGGCTCTAAATTGATGGCAATGGCAGTGATCTCCAGATCTCTCAGCCTACAGAAACCAAGGACAATTCAGCAGCCATACTAAGGTATGAAGGGAGTTTCAGCCCAGAATCAGGTTTTGGGAGCCACTGAACCAACAGTGATGGTAGCAGGGCTGCAGTAGCAGCAGCTAGCAAGGAAGGCAACAGAAGCAAGAGTAACAGTGCTGGCTTCTGAAAATCTCAGCACACAGGTGGGGAGGGGAGCAGAACAGCTACTAGGAGGGAGATTGCAGGGTCCTTTTTGCTGGTACTATGGCAGGTCTCTGTTGTTTTATCATACACAGATCTGGGCAACAATACTGGCTCACAGACCAGGTCCCTAGAAGGATTTCTGAAAATATCTACACAAAACTTCTGAAGCTTGAAACATTACACCCTTCACTCTGGAAACAGAGCCCTACTTTAACAAAGAGTTAAGACCAAGTAATAGGCAAACAACAGAAAAAAGATTCTGACCATAGCTACTATGGTGACAAGGAAGATCAAAATACATGCTCAGAAGATGATAACAAAGTCAAAGGTCCTACTCCAAAACCTCCAAGAAAAATAAGAATTGATCTCAGGCCATGGAAGAGCTCAAAAGGATTATGAAAATCAAGTAAGAGAGGGAGAGGAAAAATTGGGGAGAGGAATATGATGCAAATAGAAATACAAAATGCCAATGAGGAGAACAATGTAAAAAGAAAAATTAACCAAATGGGAAAGGAGGCACAAAAGGATTTCACTGAGGAAAATGATTCCTTAAAAATTAGAATTGAGAGAATAGAAGATAATGATTTTATGAAAAATCATGATACAATAAAACAAAACCAAAAGAATAAAAAAATGGAAAACAATGTGAAACATCTCATTGGAAGAACAACTGACATGGAAAATAGATCCAGATAAGATAAGATAAAAATTATTGGTCTACCTGAATGTAATATGCTTTTGTCTCTAGAAACTGCCGATTGCTCTCTGGTCTAGAGGAGAGACTTCTTCCTCCAAAGAGCCGCCTCAAGTCTGGCCCAGATAAGACTCTCTATCTCTCAAGTGATGCCCTCTTTTATCCTCCTAGAGAATAGGCTTGGGAAGGGCTTCTGGGAAGAAATACTTCAACCAATGAACTTGCTCCTCCTAAGCATGCAAGCTCCTCCCCAGGAGTTAGAAAGGGTTAAACTCTTAGTAAAGACCAGAACTAGAGAATTGTTAAGTACTGACTTAGCACTTAGTAAGAACCTAATATCTCATTATCTCATTAGTACTTAGTAAGAACCTAACACCTGAAAGTTTTGATCAAAAAAAAAAAAAAAGAGCCTAGCATCATCTGTCTGAAATTATAAGAAAAACTGTTCTAATATTCTATTACCAGAGGATAAAAACAGAAAATGAAAGAATCCACTGATCACCTCCTGAAAGAGATCCCCAGATAAAAATTACCAGAAATATTATAGCCAATTCAGCAACTCCCAGGTCAAGAAGAAAATACTGCAAGCACACAGAAAGAAAAAAATTTCAAATATAGTGGTGTTACAGTCAGAATAACATGGGATTTAATAATTTCTATGTTAAAGTACTGGAAGGCTTGCAATATGATATTCCAGGAGGCAATGAAGCTAGGATTACAACCAAGAATTATCCACCAAGCAAAAACAAGTATAATCTTTCAGGAGAAAAGGTGAATATTCAATGAAATAGAAATCTTTCAAGTATTCATGACAAAAAGACTAGAGCTAAGAACAAAGTTTGATTTTCAAATATAGAACTTTGGAAAAGCATAAAAAAGTGATCAGGAAAAGGAAATCACAAGGGACTTAAGATTTATCAGTTTATATTCCTACATGGGAAGATGATACTTTTAACTCATATAAGCTTCATCATTATTGTGGTAGTTTGAAGGAGTACATCATAGAGAACAAAAGTGTGACTTAAGTTTAAAAATAAAATAAAATCAAGATTGAGAGAGGAATGCACTGGGAAAAAGGGAAAGGGAGAAGTGGAATGGTATAAATTATTGATCATAAAAGAGGCAAGAAAAAAGATTTTACAGTGAAGAGGAAGGTAGGGGAAGGGTGGGACTAAATCTTACTTTCATCAGAATTGGTTCAGAGAAGAAACAACATTCACACTCATTTTGGGTATAGAAATCTATATTATCATATAAGGAAAGTAAGAGGAAAAGGGGATTCAAGAAGTGGAGAAGGTGATAGAAGGGAGGAAAAATTGAAGGAGGGTCTTGTCAGAAGTGAAACACTTTTTGACTAGAAGCAGGGTAAAAAGAAAGAGAGAATAGAATAAATAGAGATGGAGGAATACACAGTAGTAGTAGTTAGGAAAATAATTTTGAAGCAAATTTTTCTGATGAAGACCTCATTTCTCAAATGTATAGGAAACTGAGTCAAATTTATAAAAAGAATTAAGAACCATTCTCCAATTGATAAATGATCAAAAGATATAATCTGCACCCAAAAGGTTATAAAATCACTCATGTCCTTGGACTTAACATGAATTCCCAAAGAGTTTTTTTAAAAGGAAAGGATTCTCTATGTATAAAAATATTTATAGCAGTTCTTTTCTCAGGGAAAAGAATTGGAAATTGAAGGGATGCTCATCAATGGAGAAATGGCTGAATAAATTGTGGTATATGATTATTAAGAAATATTATTGTTCTATAAGAAATGATAAGAAGGATGCTATTAGAAAAACCTGAAAGGTCCTCCATGAGGTCAAGCAAAGTGAAATTATTGTGTACATAGTAATATCAAAGTTATAGTATGTTCAGTTGTGAAAGACCCTGCTATTTTCAGTAATGCAATAAGACCATTCTGAAGGACTCATGATGAAAAATTCTATCCCTACCCAGAAAAAGAAGTTATTATGTTGGAATATACACAGAAGCATAGTTTTAAACTTTCTTCTTTTTGAGGTTTTTGAGACTGATCCATTTATTCTATTGCAACACAACTTTTATGGAAAGGTATTGCAGAACTTCACATGGGCCTTCTCAATGAGGAGAGGTATGGGGAGGAACAGGGAGAATCTGGAACTCAAAAATTAAAAAAAACAAATGTAAAAAATTGTCTTACATGTAACTGGGGAAAATAAAAAAATATTAAAACAAAACAAAAAAAAGGACTCACGATGAAAAATGCTACTCACCTCTAGAGAGAGAAATGATGAAGTCAGAACAGATTAATTTTTTTTTCTTTTTACTTCATTTTTCTTTACAACATGACTAATATGAAAATATATTTTCTGTAACTTCAGATACAGGAACACACACATACACACAGAGAGAGACAGAGAAAGAGAGAGAAAAAGAGAGAAGACATAGAGACAGAAAGAGAAGGGGAGAAGAAGGGAGAGAAGAAACATGTTTTCCTTTATTAGCTTTGTGACCTTAAATTATTTAGGTATTATGAACTCAGTTTCTTTCATCTGCAAAGAGGAAGGGGTGGGGGAAATCATGTGAACACTACTCATCTCAGAGTGCTCTTTTGTACAATAAATGAAATAATGTATGTGAAATGTTCTGTAACATCTAGGGGAAATAGAAATATAAACTATTATTCTTTAAGAAGAGAAAAAATGAAAATTTCTTCTACTCCCAGGAAGATTTATCCATTGTGGTACATGAGTCAGGAAAACTTGAATTGAAATCCAGCCTCAGATAATTACTATCTGAATCACCCTGGGAGAATCTTACTGTCTGCCTCAGTTTTCTCATCTGTAAAAAGTGGATTGAATAACAGCATCTGTCCCTCAAGGATGTTGTGAGGATCAAATAAGATAGTATTTGCAAAGGCATAGTAAACCTTAAAATGATGCATAAAATCTAGTTTATAATCCTAAGAATGGGTTTTATTGTAGCATCAAAGTTTAGAACTGGGATTATGCCATTAATTTGATCTAGTTGAAATTGTCCATTTAACTAGATCTCATTATAGTAAGATGAGCACAGGTCCCCATCTGGTGATGTCTATATGGGATGAGGGCTGCAAAATAAAGTGAATAACTCATAAGGAAAGCTCAGAATTCTGAGTCCAGAGCAGAGGATGGGGCTCTGGAAACTAGCCCTTAAGAATTACTAGAGAAAAGTCACATCTGTAGTTTAATTGCAGAAAGGCCCCAAAGTTATAGACATGGGGGGAGAGGTCAGAACAGCTGATAGAATGACTTGATCATGTGATTCAGTGACGAGAGTGTAAAGAAGACCTGGGTTCAAATTCAGTCTCAGACATTTGCTGGATGTATGATGCTGGATAAATCATTTCACCTTATTTACCTCTATTTCCTCATCTGTAAAATGAGGATAATATAATAACCCCTACCTCCCAAGGTTGTTGTGAGAATCAAAGGTGACAATAATAGCACAGGACCTGGCACACAGTAGGCACTGCATAAATGTAAGCCTATTGTTATTCTTAATTTTGTGAGTCTGGGAAGGCCACTTACCCTTTCTATGCCTTAGTTTTCTTACTTATAAAATGAGGGGATTCATTTCAGTGTCAGCTAAGGTTCCTTTTAGCTCTAAATCTGTGTGTCAGAGCTGGGAGTCAATTCTTGGTTTTCTGACCAAATCCAGCACTATGATTTTTTCTTTTAATTAAGCTGGAAATATCACAGAAGAGGTTGTACTTGTAAATTGTGGCCTAGTGCAGTGGAAAGTCCACCAACTCAGCTAGGAATCAGGCTTGGGGACTGACATCTGGGAGAGGTTAAATCAGAAACAGTATACAAAAATGGAGAAGCAAATATTAGTAATGCATTAAGCCAAAATAAGGGTATGATTTCAGGGTTGAGTAGAACATCTATTACATATAGAAAGAGTAAAAGATCTTGAGCGTCTGAGAAGAGTGGAAAGGAGGTGTCACCATTGGGAATGTGTCAAGGGAAGGAAAAATAATGTGTTGCTGACACTATTGGACAAAACCCTTCTTTAATTCATAATTTCTCCTAAATCTCACTCTGCCAGCTAACCTCAATGATCAAATACCATCGTGGGTACCTTGATAGGAGTTAATCCTAATAATTCTGTGATTTTCTCACTCAGTGTCAGGATTTACCTACACATCTTTGACTCATTTCTGACATCTGTTCCCAGCTCCCAGAACTGCCTTTACCCAACAGACAAAGTACCTCTGTGGGACAGAAAATTAAGGCATTTGCTTTCCCATCAATTCTACAGTTAAGGTTAAGATATAGTAATGCTATGTATAATCCAGTAATTCTCCTCCATTCTGACCTTATATAAGCAGAGAGTATAAAAAAAAAAAAAAGGTGACTTCATATGAACTGCTAGGATCAAAATGAGTTTGAAGAATTATAGTTACAGAGACAGCTTCATCAATGTATAAATAATTCTTTAAAAAGAAAAAAAAACAACCAAAAAACAAACAAACATCACATTTGTTTCAGGTAAGCAGAAAAGCTTATGCCCCAGGATTGTAGTTTTATTAAGATCCCACACATTCCTCTGCAAGAGGGTTCCCATGGCTTTTGTGCAGGGGCTTCTCAGAGTGGATATGAAAAAATCCCCAATTAATCAGCCTGCATTTACTGAGTCTCTACCACATGTATAGGAAGCACAGTGTGTTAGATGTTGGGGATATAAATAGAAACACAGTAAGTTCCAGGCCCCAAAGAACATAGTTTCAATCAGTAGAAGCGACTTGTACACATCTAAGCAGATACAGCCTACCTGCGCAGTCAAGACAGCTGATGTCAAAGTGAGCATGGAGGAAAGGGGGGAAATAGCAGCTGGAAGGATCAGGAAAGGTCCCATTTAGGAGGGGCTCTTTAAGGTGAGCTTTGAAGAATGCTAGGAATTTATGATATATACTTAAAAAAAACACATTGTACTTAAATTTCAGATAAAAACAGATTATATTTCAGTACTGAACTTTGTTTAGATCTAAGTGAAGAGAATTTAGCCCTTAGGGAAGAGAGGGGGGCAGGTTTTTATAAAGAGGGAAAAGAAAACCATAAGAAGAGGAAAGGACTCTCCTTGGTGGGAGTGAGCATGCCTAATCTCTCTCTCTCTCTCTCTCTCTTTCTCGGTATCTCTCTGTCTCTGTCTCTTCTCTCTTTCTGTCTCTGTCTTTCTCTGTCTCTGTATCTCTCTGTCTCTGTCTCTGTCTCTCTTCCCTCTCACTTCCTCTCTCTCTCTCTCTCTCTCTCTCTCTCTCTCTCTCTCTCTCTCTCTCTCTCTCTCTCTCCTCCTCCTCCTCCTTTTCACTCTCTCCCCTTCTCCTTTTCTCTCTCCTTCTCCTTTTCTGTCTCTGTTTCTCTATCTTTCAGTCACCCTATCTCTGTCTTTCTCTCTTACAGATACACACACACACACACATACACACACACACACACACACACACACACACACACTCTCGCACACTTGCACAATATCACCTGATATCACCTGACATATTTACATCTTGCTAGGGTGCACAGCCTAGAGATGGGGCTGGCCCAGAGATTGATCAAAGCTAATGATAGCCTGAGGAAACATTGACTTTTTGTACTTCAGCCACAGAGATTTTGCAAGTAATCATTTGAAATCAGTCACATCAGAAATGCGGCCAGCTGCTCTAGTTCTTTGGCAGAAACATGTGGAGTGGAGGATGAGGGGGCAGGGGGATAGAAGGTGATAGAGCAAGATATCTCTTTGCTCCATGTCTGAGAGGATACTGGTGAACAAGATGGAGATGAAATGTCCCTTGAGAGAGTATATACATATATATATATATATATATATATATATATATATATATATATGAATATAGTTTTAAAATCAGGTAGTAATAGAATTAATTCATAAAGGCTTCTGGAGCTTCCAGAGGCCACAGAGGCATTTCTTTCCCCAGATTCCCATAGTGGTCAATCTGTAGAACTAAATTCCATCTTTGATAATCTGGTCTTTAGTTGCTTCACATATACTTCTTCAGTGAAACTATATTCTTACAGCAGAAGATGTCCTCTCTTCTATCTTCCTCCCCATTAGGGAAAGGACTTTAGAGATGAACTAGTCCAACTTATTCTGGAAAGGAAATTGAGCCACAAAGAGGTTAAGACTTTACCAAAAGAGAGTCATCTGCAACCAGAGAGGACTGGGGATCACAACATAGTATTTTTTAAAGCTTTTTTTAAAAATTAAAGCTTTTTATTTTTCAAACATATGCATGGATAATTCTATAACATTAGCCCTTGCAAAACCCTGTGTTATAATTTTCCCTACTTTTCCCCATGCCCTTTCTAGATGACAGGTAGTCCAATATATGTTAAACATGGTAGAAATATGTTAAATTCAATATATGCATACATAATTGTATTATCGTGCTACAAAAGAAAAATCAAATCACACCAGTAAAAAATAAGCAGAATAAAATGCAAGCAAACAACAACAAAAAAAGTGAAAATACTATGTTTTGAACCACATTCAGGTCCCATGGTCCTCTCTCTGCATGTAGATGGCTCTCTTCTTTACTGAACAATTGGAACTGGTTTGAATCATCTCATTGTTGAAGGGAGCCATGTCCATCAGAATTGATCATCACATAATCTCATTGTTTTCATGTATAATGATGTCCTGGTTCTGGTCATTTCACATAGCATCAGTTCATGTAAGTCTCTTCAGGCCTCTCTGAAAGCATACTGCTGGTCATTTCTTATAGAACAATAATATTCCATAACATGCATTTACCATAATTTATTTAGACATTCTCCAATTGGTGGGCATCCACTCAGTTTCCAATTTCTAAACAATACAAAGAGGGCTGCCACAAACATTTTTATACATATGGGTCCCTTTCTCTCCTTTAAGATTTCTTTGGGATATAAGTAAAAGTCCAGTAAAAATGCTGCTGGATCAATAGCCCTTTGAGCATCGTTCCAAATTGCTCTCCAGAATGGCTGGATCCATTCACAGTTCCACTTACAATGTATCAGTGTCCCAGTTTTCCCATATCCCCTCCAAAGTTTGTCATTATCTTTTCCTGTCATCTTAGCCAATCTGATAGTGTGTATTGATATCTTGGAGTTGTTTTAATTTGCATTTCTGTAATCAATAGTGATTTGGAGCACCTTTACATATGACTAGAAATAGTTACAATTTTTTCATCTGAAAATTGTCACAACATAGTATTTTCACTCTTTTTGTTGTTTCTTTGCTTTTTTTCATTCTCATTTTTCCCCTTTTGATTTGCAGCATAATAAATATGGAAATACATTTAGAAGAACTGTACATTTTTAATCTGTATTGGTTGCTTACTATCTAGGAAAAGGAGAGGAGGGAGAAGGAGGGAGAAAACTTTGGAATGCAAGATTTTACAAGCATGAATGTTGAAAATTATCTTTGCATGTATTTTGTAAAACAAAAAGTGATTATTATACCTTTTTAAAAGACTACGCCAAGGTTACTCAGCTAATAAATAGTAAAAGTGTAACATGAATCCAAGACATCTGATTCGTGGTCTCATGTTCTTTCTTCCAAACTATTGTTATACTTTTGCTAAGAAACAAAAACGAAACTCCATTTTTCTTGCTTCTTTTAAACTAGCTGGGCATTTGCTTGGAGGTCAGGTGGTTAGATGTCGAGTTGACTGCTTTGTGTCACTCAATATATTAAGTTCTTTTGAAGCAGGGGGAAAGAGATGGGAGGATAGAAAGTTTATAGGAAAGAATCAGAATTCAGGGAGACAGAGGCAGGGAGAATTAGAGCAGGTTATATGTATAATAAAGAAGGTCAGTTACAATTCAGAATCTCACAAAAAGAGGAAAAAGGTATATCTACTGACTAAGAAAATGGTCAGCAACAGGAAATCTTTGCCTATAAATCAACAACAATAAAGTTAGAAGGCAGAATAAAGTGTTTAAGTAAAAAAAAAAAAAAAAAAAAAAGTATACAAAGCAAGATGAGCTCAAATACATGCTTTTCATGTGGAATATGGGCAGTCTGGTCCATTACTGTCTTCCTGCCATTTGTTCACCCAAGTATGCCCCAGCTGTGAATTATTCCCCAATGCATACCACTATTATCTTCTTAATGGGAGGGCAGTGTTATATGCCGTAATTTCTTACTGTCAAAAACCTGAAATCCTCAGGATGGCTTTTAAGGCTCTCTTCACAATTGTTCTCATCCTCTGGCTTGAACCTTATCTCTCAGTATTATTGTAGAGAATTCTTTGAACTGTCTGTTCATCATTCCCTAAAAGCACCAGGCACATCCTGTCCTTCACCTGTGTCTGGTTCTATTCTTCCTCCTCTTCAATTATTTAAGACCTACTGCTGATATGCCTGTCCTTTGTCCTTATATTCCTGGCTTTCTGTCTATTTAGGGACTCATCTCTGGCCCTGTGTCTTCATATGTACCACTCCACCCATTCTCCCTGTTCCTCTCTAGTTATCAAAATTATACCATTTTTAAGCCTATCTCCTCCATGAATCCTTCTCTTGCTGGAGAAGCATCGCCAGTAATATAGTAGATGAATTTGGTCCTGCTTTCAAATTCCGACTATCCTACTTACATGACCTTAGGCACATCACCTTCTCTGAGCCTCATTTTTTTATTCTGTAAAATAAAAGGTTGAACCTTCCATGGGCCACATTATATGTACTTGAATTGCCACTCTCCTTAGAAATATCTAAGCTTAGGGACAAATTGATATGACACAGTTTGTCCTATGGATGTCAATTAGGAGATATCTCCTAATAATAACATTGTTATGGAGGTCTTCTACCGCAGTAGGGAAGGTCACGTAGGGATTTCTGCATGGTCTCTTTGTTGCCATATAGGAAGCTAACTCATCACAAGTAGATTCTAATTAAATTAACAAAGGTCTAGATAGTGTCACTGGAATTACCAGATATGATCGTTCCTTGAGATTGTCCCATATTTCACTATTTTATTCCACTAACTAATTTGTAAACTCCCTTAGCACTAGACCATGTCTTGTTTCTTTATATCTCCTCTAGCACCTATCATATTATAGTACATAAGTAAATGTTTAATGAATATTTGTTGAGTGAATATGTAGGGACATATAATAATCTGATATATAAATTTAAAAGTGTTACTACTTTCTCCCTACTTCTTATAGAGAGAAAAATAATTATTATTGAGATCCTTAGAAATTCACAGGATACAGAGCTCAAATCAGTAGTAAAACTCTCAATTCAGTTGTCTATCTACAAATCCTCAAACTTAGGCAACAAGCAAGAAGAGGTAGAGATCCTCATATAAGGAAATAAAGTTGAGTTCACAGGTATCACTAATATTTTGTGGGATAAAACTCATGACTGGAATAATGTTCTGAATGAGCAGAGTTTATTAAAAAGAAGCAGAATAGGAAAAGGGAAGGGGATAGTATTTTATATTAAGAAAATATATGCATGTAAGGAAATCGGGGAACTTGAGAGGCAAAACTCAGGGAAGATTCTTTGGGTGAAAGTCAATCAATGGAAAAATACAGATGGTTTTATTATTGGAATTTACTACAGACCATATGGACAGAAATAAAAATAGAAGAGGCATTTGAGAAATTGATCATAAACCTAGCCAGAGTTATTATTTAATAGTGATGGAAGACTTCAGTTAACTAGACATCTGTATAGTGCTCGCTCTGCCAAAGCAGAGAAATTGATGAAATTGATTTGCTTTAACAATGATTTCATTATTCAATAAATGGAGCAAAAAGCAGGGAGAACTTCTATTCTAAATCTAGTTCTTACTAATAGAAATGAACTATCTGCTGAGGTAAAAATTATGGGACCCCAAGGGTGAAGCTATCTTTCTCTACTAGGAATTATGAGAGAGAGGAAATCTAGACAATCTGGCATGTGTGTTGTTTATGTGTGTGAAAAGTTGTGGATGGAGACTTGCACATGATGATTTTCAATCATCTATCCCATATGAAGTACATCCTCAGGGACTAACAGAATTGGCAGGTGTGGTTGCTTAGCAGTATTTGGAAAAGGGAAGGATACCAAAGATTAGAGAATGTTAACAGAGACAAGGTACTACAAAATTGGAGAAGAGGAGATATCATCATTTTCAAATGATGGGATTGTAAATGAAGCAATCTGTAAATTTCTGAAAGCTGGGAAAGATAGCTAATGTACTAAATTCAGATTTTAAGTCTAAAAAAGGCTTCAGCAATGTAATTAAATAAAATCCAATAGATATAGGTGTCAAGTTTTACAATTGAGTTCAAAAAATTGATTTCATGATTGTAGCATATGGGAGCTGTAGTTAGATAGCTGTTTGTTTTGAAAAAAAAAAAAAAGATCTTAGACTTAAGAGATTGCAAACTCAGTTTGAGTCAGCATTTAAAGTAGAGCCTCCAACATTAAAGTGATCTTGTACTGCTTTAAGAGGAGCATAGCTTCAGGAATAAGAAGATAGTTTCTTTGTACTTTACCTTATTCAGAATGTAGCTAAAATTTTTGGTTCAGTTTTTAAATGGTAGACATTTATAAAATGGAGAATATCCACATGAGGGCAACCAGAATTGTGAAGGGTTTTGAGTCCATGCCATATGAAAGACAAGAGGATGTTTATCATGAAAAAGAGACGATTTGGAGAAAATATGATAACTAATTTTGGGTAGTTAAAAGGCTACCATGTAGAAGCATTGGGCTTGTTCTATTTAGAACTAGGTATAGTGGGTAGAAGTTGTAAAGAGGGGAATTTAGTCTTGGCATTAGGAAAATTTTCCTAACAATTTCCAAAATTCTGTAGCAATGTCCAAAAGTGAAATTGACCTCAAAAAGTGGTGGGTTCCCTCATGTAGAGATTTAGATGAGTGTTTGCCAGGTTTGTGATAGTGTGAATTCTATTCAGATCTGGGTGAGATTGAATGGCTTCTGAGGATTCTCACATTCTCTGGTTCATCTTTATTCTGATAAGTTGCTAATCAGAGGATTGGTCAATCTGACTACTCTGACAATACTCTATAACCCTCATAAATTCCCCAGATTCTGATCATTTGTCATTGTTCTGAATCCTCAAGATTTTAATTTGGGAACCCTAGATGTCATCCAATCATTTGAGATAATTCTTAAAAATTAGCTGTCATAATAGCCAAATACTGCACAATTACTCAATGACTAAAATAGGCCCTGAGAGCAGGAGGAGGTAGGGTGTTATACAGATCTGGGAACTCTATGTTGTTGTAAATCATTTTCGAGCCAGAAAGCTATTATGTTCATCACAGAGCTTATAAAAACAATGAACTCATTGATATTAATTATTTTTTTTCCCCTTCACATAAATCATGTCAGAATCAAAATATCCTTACACTTATTGGAGAAATTATAAACAAGATGAATTGGATTTTGACACTAGCAAATCAGACACCCTTCAGGGAAAAAAAGAACCTCTTTTAAAACATGAAAAAAAGTAGTGTTGGTTCAGGGAGGGATACAGAGATATAAAGGGTTTTTAAATTCATATTTAAAGTAGAAAGGGAAGTAATACGTATTTAAATAGCATTTACTATGTACAAAATAATCTGCTAAGACCTTCTTCAAATATTATCTCATTTGAACAATGTGAGATAGGTGCTATTATTATTTTCATTTTGCAATTGAGGAAACTGAGATAAATAGAAATTAAGTGACTTGTACAGTATCCATAGCTAGTAAGTATCTGAGGCTGAATCTGAAGAATTAAGGCCAGTGCTCTAACTCTTATACCATCAAAAACCTTAGGTAAATATTGTATCAGCAAAAACCATATGAGTTTTCATGTTCTGCTCTCTCAGATGTCTCTAACCTGACAACTTCAATCTCATATTGAGATTATCATACATTATCTATGATAAGGGAAAATTGATGTAGTGAAAGTGAGCTAACCCAATGTTTAGAGATTTAGGTTCAGATCCTGACTTTTATACTATTCATGTAGCCATTGAAATGTAAACTTCTTGTCTTTGTATACTCAGCATTTAGCATATTGTCTATAAGTATTTGTTGATTGGTTGAATCTTGAACAAGCTACTCAACTGGAAAATGGGGAGTCAGAAGAGGTAGTATTTTTTTTCCAAGGAACAGCAAGACAAGGACAATGTCTCAAAGTATAGGAAGGAGATTTAAGTTCAGGTTTTGGGTTCCATACTCAATAATTTTGGAGCTTTGGACACACCATTATCCTATCTGAATATCTATTTCCTCATCTGAGAATATTAATAGTAGTACTGCATACTTTATACCTTTGTTGGGAAGAAATTGTTTAGTCGATAGTAATGCATCATAAAATGTTGGATGATTCTTATTAAGGGAGAGATTGGGCTACTTTGATGGTTCAAAGCCCTATCTTTATAGTCACATAATTAATTGACTTAAAGGTGCAAAAAATAGAGGATCTTACTAATCTTATTGTTTTGTTGACTGCAAAATAGTATTTGATATAGCAGAGGAAAATACCATCAAAAGGATTATCCCACTCCACCTGTGGAGTATTTTTCTCATGCATATATCAAATCATATAAAATATTGGAAGATATAATAAAATGGGGAAATTTGTTTAATTACCCTGATATTAATCATATCAAACAAGGTATAACATAATAGATACATGCTTACCAAAAATGGTTGCCAACATTGTGTAAGATCCCCTTCCATCCCCCTTATGTGGATACAAACTCCACATAAAAGATACTTTCCCTAGAGTTGGTAACAATCTTCAGATGGTTCTGTTTGCAGATTAAATTGTGTTAGTTGCATCAAGCCTTGAAATATTGCAGACTCTACTGAATTAGATCCTTAATCACCCAAATGTTCACTTTAACTACCCACACAGGAAAAACCAAGGAGAATGCCCATTGCTGGGATTATAATAAATCTTGGGCAGATGCTATGTTTAGTTAATGAATTGGTCCCAGAATTGAATAAGAAAAAGAGAGAAGTACAAATTGCCTTTGGGAAATTTGCATTGCTTTTATAGCTTTTCCTAAACATAGACCCATGTTGTTAACATCAATGTTTTTCTATTGATGTTATATGGCCAAACATCATAAAATTTCATAATCTCTACAGATTTAATGTTGCAGATCTGGAATTGTGTTAAAATGGATAAAATGTCAATGCTTTTTGAACCAGAAATCCAGGTTCTAGGCAAATTTCCCAAAAGAAGTTGACTACACACATGTATGTATATAGGTATAAATAATGTGTATTTATATACACATATGTGTGTGAATATATATATATATATATATATATATACATATATATATATACTTTTGTAGCAGCAAAGAACTTTGACAGGAGAATGAATTAATGGAGAATATCACCACATACATCAAAATCCTACAGGTCTTATGTGGGATTAGGCTATCTTCTTTCTCTCTGTAAAGAAGCCTCTAATTATGGACTTACACATGTAAGAGGAATAGAAAGATACTCAAAGTATGATGTAGGATTAGGTATAGGAGAGTTATTTATTTTGTATACATACACTCATTAAAACACAAAGTACTTAAAAGCATGCATTGACAAAGACTTAAATATGAAGCAATAATTTATAATTACTAATCAAAGCATCAGACTATGAGACATATTTATGAAACTGCAGAATCAGCTTTACCTTAACATTGCACCAGTAACTGTCATCTGGCAAGTGAGTCCAGGGATTGGTCTTTTTTCATCTTGTCTAAGAAGCAATATAGTAACTACAGGACTTTCTTCCTAAGGGTAGCCAACTCTACCTGAAGAACTCATGTTTTTTTTGGTTGTAGTAGTAGTTATTGTTGTTGTTTTTTTTATAGCTTTTTATTTACAAGATATATGCATGGGTAATTTTTCAGCATTGTCAGCTGAAAAACCTTTTGTTCCAACTTTCCCCTTCCTTCTCCCCCCTACCCTCTCTCCCAGATGGCAGTTTGACCAATATATGTTAAATATAGAACTCATGTTTTTTTTTGAACTCCTGAGGTATGTCTCCTAAAAAAGTTCATCTCTTATGATCACTATTTGGTCATAGAAAGAAACACAAAGCAAAGAAAGTTGCCTAAAAAACAGGCTCAAACTGGACTAGGCAGAACACCTGTTCAAAATTACTATATTGCTGAGGGTATGTGTCAATACTCACAGGAGCTACCAGAAAAAGTTTCAGGATGACATGATCAAGAGGGAGGAAGGAGAGAAAGTACCAGAGGGAGGAGTAATTCCTTTAGGGATTGAAATGCTTTTCTTGCTTTGCTGACCAACCCTGTATAATATATATGCTTTTCTTCAGCCACCATATGAGTGCTGAATTCCAGGTTTTTTAGCATGTAGGTGGAACACCAAGGGAAAAAACCAAGGCAAATGTGGCATTGGAAGGGACCCAAGTTAAACGACATTATATATAAGACTGAAAGGCATCCAGCTCTACTAGGAATGCTCCACTGGGTACATTTTAGCCATAGCAATCAAGAGAAGGAAATTTTCCTGATTATGCCCATTATAAGAGACAACAAAGGAAGCATGGGAAAATTTATATGAATGAATGTAGAATGAAGCAAGCAGAACAGCAAAACAGAATACACAGTAACAATAACTATGAATGAAAAGAATAACAATAGCAAAACCAATTACTTAAAACTATGCAATAATAATGTCCAAAGTGAGTTCTGATGTACTTACTTCTGTTTTTACAGAGATAAGGATGATGATTGGTAAATTGGATATATAGTCAGACTTAATTGTTTTGATAAACTGCATCTCTCTGTCTCTCTCCTTCTTTCCTAACAACATCATCTGGGGTCATCCAAGAAGAAGTAACAAAGCTCCTGGCAGGTAAAGAAGGATATAGAGAAGTAATTTTATCACTAATTATCTAAGCTGATACTGGTGGGATAAGGGAATTTTGGCTCCTTGTGACCTATATTTTGGGGAACTCCAGACATTTGATTATTTTCACCCCGTGGCTTTCAGGACTTTGGTTGGGCCAACTACATCCAAAACTCTTGGGGAAAAGAGTTTTTCTTGTACTGCAAAGGCATCCTCATTTGTCTGCCCAGCTTTGGTGTACATCCTGGAGTCCATAAATTCTATAGACTCCCTTAGGGTAGACCCCAGTCTAACAAATGAGATTCAATTTCTTGATCATCAGTATTTTTGTCTTTGTGACTTAGCCCCTTTTTAAAATTTTCTAGGAACCCTGAGGGAAAGAGAATCCTGATAAAAGAGATTTAAATCCTAACCTATATTTTATTGTTAAAGAAACTGAGGCTTATTGCAAAGGTAAATGACCCAGCTATCTATGTCAGCAGCTAAGCCTTTGAAAAATAGGAATTAAAAACTAATTGCAAGTAATTGTCTCTAATAAATATCCCCATTGTAACCACTGATAGCAGTTTTGTTTTCTTTTTTTCCTCCCAAGAATTCTTTTTAGTTCTGAAATGGAACTGAAATGTTGACTTAGAGAACTAATAGATGCAGTCTTATTAAAAGAGTTAAGCAACATAAAATTATATCCCTGTGGGTCTATGTTTAAATGCACCATTTAGAATTAGTCAATATATAAAAGACATGCAGAAAATATATCTTACCATATTTGCTCAAATTTTTCAAAAATATCTTCTGAAGAGAGACCCAATGAATTACCCAGAGATTAGAGTTCCTCCTAAGAATGCCTCAGGAGACCATTTATTGGAAAACTAGATCACATGTCATTTTGCAGTCTACTAATAAGCTACACATTTAAACTGTTAAATTTTCCTTAAGTGGAAGGTCTGACAGCTTTAGCTTGAGCTCTCCCAGGGCAATTTTTCACAACTATTGTGGGAGTCTAATGGAAAAAGCTAAGTTAAAAACTCCAAAGAAAGAAAAATTTTCAAAACAGTCTTATGAGGCTCAAAACTTTTAAAATGTTGAACTGTGTAATAAGTTTCTATTGTTTTAGGACTTGAGTTCATAAGGTTTAGAGCAAGAAAGGAGCGCCAAGCTCATCTAATTAAACCCCTTCATTTTCTATAGAAAGAAAATTAGATTAAGTTCCCTGGGAAGTAGCTTATTCAAGGTCACACAGTTAATAAATAGCAGTGTTTCATGTGTAAAAATGTTTGTGGTGTTCCTTTTTTATAGTGGCAAGAAACTGGAAATTTAGTAGATGCCCATCAGTTTGAGAGTGGCTGAATAAGTTATGGTATATGAATATTATAGAGTATTATTTTTCTATAAGAAACTATCAGCAGGATGATTTCAGAGAGGCCTGGAGAAACTTACAAGAACTGATACTGAATTAAATGAGCAGAGATAGGAAACCATTGTACATGGCAACAACAAGATTATGTAATGATCAATTCTGATGGACAAGGCTCTTTTCAGTAATGAATTCATACCATTTCCAATGATCTTGTGATTAAGAGAGCCATCTATACTCAGAGGGGATTGTGGGAACTGAGTGTGGATCACAACATAGTATTTTCACTCTTTTTGTTGTTTGCTTGCATTTTATTTTTTCTCATTTTTTCATTTTTATTTGATTTTTTCTTGTGGAGCAAGATAATTATATAAATATGTATGCATATGTTGTATTTAACATTTATTTTATAATGTTTAACGTATATTGGATTACCTGCCATCTGGGGGAGGGAGTAGGGGGAAAGTGGGGAAAAATTGGAACACAAGGTTTTGCAAGGGTTAATGTTAAAAAGTTATCTATGCGTATGTTTTGAAAATTAAAAAAAAGTTAATAAAAATATTAGTGTTAGCTTTTTAACTGAGAGTATCTCACTCTAAATTCAATGCATATCTTATTTCAACACAGAATTTCAGAGTTAGGAGGGATCCCAGTGACATCTAGTCCAAATTCCTAAAAAATCCCAACTACAAGCTGGATCAGGATCCTGCCTTTGCTTGAAGACTTCTAATAAAGAGCAATGCATTATCTCCTAGGGTAGCCTATTTTACATTCAGATAGCATTAATTATTGGAAAGGGTTTCCCCCCATAATATTCAGTCCGAATTAATTTTTTTTGCAACTTCTATCCATTGCTCCAACTTTCTGAGGTTGAAGCAAGGTAAATCCCTCACACAGTCTTTTGATCACAGTAAGACAAAAATCCTGTCTGTTCTTCCTCTTCTCTACAACCTTCTCTTCTCCAAAATAAACAGCTCTATTCCCTTTCCAGGTCCCAATCATGTTCTCTGGCACAAAAAAAAAATCTTTTCAGAGGGTGTTTATATAATAAACATGGAGGTACAGCATCTGAGATGGAAGAGAACTTAGAAGAGACCTGGTATATAAACACCTTCTGTTTTCAGGAATATTTCCTCTAGTATATCTAATAAGTGGACATCCAATTTCTACTTTAATATCAATATTTGCTTCAATACCAAGAAATGAGGAAACTCATCACATTGTTGTGTAGCTCTAATTGTTAGATGTTCTCCTTTATATAAAGCTGAAATCTGCTCCACTTTAACTTCAATCCAGTGATCAAACAAACTAGATGATCATTTGTTTATATGACAAGCTTTCTAATATATAAAGACAGGGATTATACTACTTGTAAATTTTCTCTTTTTTGGGCTAAATATATTCTGGATCTTTCACTAAGTACAGTAATTCTCAGATCCTTCACCAACCTTGTTACCTTCTTCTGGATTTGCTCCAATTTATAATATTCTTCTTAAACTATAGTTTTCAGAATTAGTCATAGCATATCTGGTTGGTCTGATCAATATAGTCCAGTAACCTATGATCTCTTTTTAGGACACATATACCTATTCATGGAACCTACAGTTGTTTTAACAGGGAGGATAATATCATGGTTCTCCCTCAAGCAAACCTAATCCTCAGGTCTTAGTTTGAGAGGCAGCATGATACAAGAGTCAGGACACACCTTGGTTCAAGTACTACCTATAATGCTTACTAGCTATGAGATGATGGGCAAATCACTCTCTCTCACAAGTCCTAAATGTCCTAAGTGTCCTAAAAATATGGAAACAACATATGACCTAACTACTTCACTGTATAAGTGTGAGATTTCAATGAGATAATGGACATGAAAGTGTTGGGCTAGTGTGAAATATTATGATTACTAAAGCTGGACTATTTCCTGAACATCAGTAATATTTCATTTAGTTCTAATCTCTGCAAATCTTCACATGGTATCATTTTCAAATAATTTCATTTAATGTTGATCAGGGTGTCACTCTATGAAAGACTTTTCATGTTACAGTAATAGAAACAGAGGCTCTAGAAACATTCCAATTAAGTATAAACTCCTTGAGAGAAGGAAATGTTTCAGGTTTTTCTCTGTATACCCAGCACCTAGCACAGTGCTTGATACTTAATGAATACTTGATAAATGCTTGACAAAGGAATGAATCATTGTTCTGAAAATAATTTGACCAGCAGTCTAACCAATTCAACCATGTACATTTTTAAAGTGAAATTCAGTTCTGTGTTTACTTCTAGGTTTATTGTTATTCAGCAGAGTTACCATAGTGATAGAAAGAGGTCCACTGGTAAATGTGTACATTATCATATAAGATTGAGGCCCTGCTATACAACAGACTGAGATGAAATCATTTAGTCATTTATTTTCTTTTTGATTGTAGCAACATAGGATCACCATCAAATTAATAGAAATACTATTCAGTGGATCAGTGGTGTCAGACTTCCAGCAATTTCAGCCATTTTTGACACTGGCTTTGGTCACTGCTATAAAAATAGAAGCCATCAGTGGAATAGACAATTAGGTATGGTCACATAAACAAAGCACCAAACATCTGGAAAGAAGCATATTTATTTTTCTGAAAATTAAACTAAATCTGGTTCTTTTTTAAAATCAATGTGTAAAATCATATTATGGCTTCATTAGTCATGGGACTTGTTTTGAAAGTGAAATGTATCCCTTTGTCCCCCAACACAATCTCCCAGATAAACTTTGGCCGTGAAGTAGATTTTTGAAATATAAATGGAATAATTCTTCTTTCCATTTATCTTCAGTTTTCATGTAGAGTAATCATTCTCAAAAGTGTCAGCTGTTAAGAATCTGGAAATCCCCATCTTCTGTAAGAAACCTTCCCCTATCTTCTATAATGTTAACACTTCCTTTCTGTTGATTAATTCCAATTTAACCTATCTGCAGCTTCTTTCTATAAAGTTGTCTTCATGCTGCCTCCTCCATGAGACTTTTAGAGAATACATATTGTTTTTTGACTTTTTGGATCTCCAATGCTTAACATAGTGCTCAGCTTGTGGTAGGTGCTTAATAAATGCTTGCTGACTGACTGGAAAGATAATGTGGAAATCATTTTACCTGATTCCTTTTCAGCTCTGTTGTTGTTCAGTTATTTCAGTCATGTCCAACTCTTCATGAACCCATTTGGGATTTTCTTGGCAGAGATAATGGAATGTTTTGCCATTTCCTTCTCTGGCTCATTTTACAGGTGCAGATGAGGAAACTGAGGAAAACAGAGTTAAGTGATTTGTCACACAGCTATATTAGCCTGAGGCCATTTTTTCATTCAGGTCTTCTTAACTCCAAGCCTGGCATTCTATCCATTGTGCTAGTGTTGCCAGATGTTAAATATTTAAATTCTAAAGGTCACTTATATATGGTTTGTAAGAGTTGATGGCTTTTCCTCAAGTGTGAGTGTTTATACCTTGGAAATTTTAAAGTTACAAATCAAGGCTTGATTTGTTGTTTTCTTGATTGTTTATACTTAAGAAAGTTTTGGAGAAAGTGTTAATGCAGAATAAACTTAAAAATCAATCTAGTATACAGTTTCCTCTCTCCATCCCAAGCTGGTTGTTAAATGTTTAGCAGCACATCACTGGAGGTTTCCCTTTCTAGACCTCAGTTTCATTATCTATAAAATGAAGGGTGTGGATCCCTGTGGCTTTTTGACAAGTCTACAAATTCTTTCTTAGAATGAGGTTTTTAAATACATAAAATGAATAGGATTACAATGGTAACCATTACGATGAAATACAATTGCCAAAATATGGTTTAAATATCCTCATGAACCCCAGGTAAAGATTCCTGGATTAAATGACCTTAGCAAAAAATAGAAAGTTCAGCCTGGATTTCCTTTCCTTTTCTTTGTACATGCATCACTGCCACAGACTCAGTGGTTTGATTCTCCTCACTACCCCAATTGTCTGAGAATTGCTAGTTCAATTTCTTACCTCTGGCCCTCCTGTCTAGTTATTGCATCTTTTTTACCTAAGAAAATACCTTCAATGATTCCCTATTCCTATAGAATAACACAAAAACAACACCTTAATTCATCATTTAGAATAGTAATTAGTCTGTCCCCAGCATCCCATTTTTCCCTTTATGAACCCTATTTTTTCTTTTTTTTCAGCTTTTTAGGCATTATTTATTTATTTAGTATTTCCCCAGTCACATTCAAAACAAAACAAATTTTACATTTCTTTTTTAAATTTTTGAGTTCTAGATTCTCTCCCTTATACCTACCCCCAAAACCATTTGTAATGTTGTGCAAAACATTTTCATAAACAGTTGTGGAAAAAAACCAAAAAGCTAGGCATTGATCAACACCCTATAATAAAGTAAGATTGAAATGGGTTCTTTCTTTAAAAAACTTTTTTATTTTCAAAACATATGCATGGATAATTTGACATTGATTCTTGCATTGCCTTGTGTTTCAGATTTTCTCCTCCTTCCCTCCCTCCTTCCCTAGATGGCAAGCAATTCAATATATGTTAAACATGTTAAAATATATGTTAAATCCAATATGTATAAACATATTTATACAATACAAACTTCAACTGAGAAAAGTGTAGATGTTGACTGAAATACTCCATCTCTATACATTCAAGAAAGAGAATTAGATTTAAAATCACAGGACTTAAATTCAATGTCTGGTTCTGAGGGGGAGGATGAGGATGAGGGGAAGTTGCAAGAAGAGATAAGAGGTACTTCATTTAAAATGACTCTAGATAATACAAAATACCTGGGAGTGCACCTGGGAAAACAAACCCAGGCACTATATGGATAAAATTATATAAGAAAACATTTTTTATAAAAATAAAATCAGATTTAAATAATTGGAAAAAATTTATTTATTCATGAGTAGACTAGAACAACATAATAAAAATGACAATTTTACCTAGACTAATTTATGTATTCAATGCCATCCCAATTAAATTACCAAAAAAAAAGGAGTTAGAAAATTCATGTGCAAAAACAATAGGTCAAGGTGATAGGAAAGGGGGAACCCCATTGGTCAGCCCAAAGATAGTAAGATAGTCCCATGAGGCACAGTGTCCCCTGTAAATGAATTTACAGGCCTGAAAACCTAGATTGATTAAAAAAAAGGTTTATTGTAGGGATTTTAGAAATAAAGTTTAGTTAGTAAAATTGAGGGTAGGGATGGAAGAGCACGGGATTAGGTGGGCAGAAACCCTTGGCATAAGGATGCCATACTTAGGACTTCTGTAAAAGCATGACATCTAGCATTGTCCTTTTATAATGGGGGCTCTTGGTAACCTTGAAAGTGGGTGAAGTCCCAGGCTCTTGGCGGGCTTTCAGTTAGCTCAGATCCGGTGGGGGTTGGGGAAAGCCCAGATAGCATTGGAATTCAAAAGGGTGCTTTTTGACCAGGATTTGTGAATCAAAGGTCAGACATGAGGATTGGGAAATCAGAAAGAAATTTTAAAGGGACCTCAACCCCTAACAAAGGATATCAAAGGAACTAATGAAAAACAATGTAAAAGAAGAGGAATTAGTGTTACAAAATCTTAAACTATATTATAAGGCAGTAATTATCAAAATTATCTGGTACAGACTAAGAAATAGAAAGGTAGATAAGTGGAATAGACTAAACATAAAAGTTATAGCAGCAAATGACTATGAATTCCAGTAACTCTATGAAATCCATTTACTAAGGTGCAGATGAGATTTGAAAATACCTATTTCTGAAAAAGTCAAATACAAGTAACCTTGTACTTGACAAGTGTAAAGGCTTTAATTTTAAGGATAAGAAATCATTACTTGGTAATAATTGTTGGAAAAACTGAAATACAGTCTGGCAAAAATGGGCATTGACCGATCAATATCTTACACTATTTACCAAGATAAAGTCAAAATGGATACATGGCCTAGATATAAAAAGAGAGATTATAAAAAATATGAAGAAGATCAAATATATTACCTATAAGATTTATGGATAGAGGAGCACATGAGGTATAAAACAGATTGTTTTGATTACATTAAATTAAAATGGTTTTCTTTAAATAAAACAAATATAGCTACTATTAGAAGAAAAACAAAAAAAAAAATGAAAATAAAAGGGAGAATAGATTAGCACCATGCCTTGAAAGTATTCAACTTTAAAGTATATGAATGATTTTCATGCTCTTCTACAAGTATCAAATGAAAGCATTTTTGCCTTATACATCCACAGTAGATTCCAATAACTCCATGATGACCATTTTACTAAGGTGCAGATAGGGTTGTGAAAATACCTATTTCTGAAAAAGTCAAAATATATTCACAGCATAGTATTGAGAGAAACTAAACAATAAACTTTTAAACTGCTAATTTGCAGTTCCGCTGGCTTATATCAATTTTGTTGCCTTTGTATTACCTTTAATCAATACCCTGGAAACCATTGTCAGGTCACACCTTTTAGTTATTGTTAACTATGTCCAATTTGGTCGGTCAGTACAACTCCTTAATTGCCAGACACCCACTCTCCCCTTGCTAGAACAAGGGTATATGCTATAAAATCTTTTTAGAAGTAGGGCTGGCTGATCAGGCTCAGATTCCTCAAAAAGAGTCCCATTGTATTTATCTGTTCTTGCTCACAAACTAATTAAAATTATTCTAGCTCATGGTGGGGGGGATTTTGTTCTCTATTTACTATGTAAATTGGTAAGTCACATTTTTATCACATCATATGGAAAACTGTATATCAAGTTAAATCATTTTCTAAAGCAATAGTATGAATCATCAACATCTGTTGAAAGTTTACTCTTTATTAGTACAATGCAGTCAGCATTTGCTGAAATCTATTAACAGCTGCATTAACATTCTTTGAAAAAGATTCATTTGGGTCCTTGTTACTTTTTTCATCTGGTACAATAAATTTAGAATCAAATATCTTGATTTGAGAAAGATTCAATTAAATTCAATTTCATAAAAAAGTAAGTATTAATAATATTAATAAATAACACAATAATATCATTACCTATTTTTCTCACACTATGCTAAATACTGGGTTACAAATAAAAAGACCATCCCTAGACTAAAGGAGTGTATGATCTAATGTAAAATAACAAAACAAAAAGAAGCTGGATTCATTTATGATTCTCTCTTATTTAGACTGCTATTTTACATCTTGAGGGCACAGATTGCTTTTCACTTCATTTTAGATCTTCAGTGCTTAGTACATTAGCTGGCACTTAATAACTGCTTATTCAATGATTAAGCCAAAAAAAAAAAACCCATGAGTCCTGGGGACAGGGGATGAGTTGCCACCACATAACTTTTCCCAAAAATTGTTTGTTCCTTGCCTTTCCTTCTACTTTATATTTATAATCATTTTACTGGAATATTCCAGAAAAGATGTCAACATAAAATCTGATGGTGGGAGATAGGTATAATCCAAGAAAAAGATGTTTGATCTTATGTCACAATTAACTGTTTATGCTTCGTCAGCTAAATGCCAGAATGACTTAAAAGTTTCTCATTTTCAAACCTCTGGAATGTGATTTTTACTTCTGCTTGCAATGTGATTTTCCATCCCTTACACTTCTCTAAACCCTGCCCATCCTTCAAAATTTAGCTCACATCCCATGTCTTCTGAGAAGCCTGCTCTGATTTCCTCTACCAGAGTAATTTCTTCCTCCTCTGAGTTCTTCCCATGATTAATTAGTTATTTAGTATTTTTATAACCTCTTCTTTTCTTAGTTTTTGTATATATAGGTCTTCTCTTCTTTATGTTTTTAAGCTCCTAAGAATACATGCTGTAAAAAAATACATGCTGTATCATATAGGAAAAAAAGAAGGCAGAAAGGAAGAAATAAATAAGTATTTATTTAATACCTACTATATCGCACTGTGCTAAGCATTTTAGTAATATTGTCTCATTTGATCCTCACAACAACCCCGAGAGGGAAGTTGTACAGTTGAAGAAACAGAAGTGTTTTTCCTAGAGTCACACAGTTAATGAGTATCTGAAGCTGGATTTGCCTTCAGATCTTCTGGACCCAGGCCAAGTGGGCTATACACTGTGCAACCCATCTGCTTGCTTAGTTCTGGGTCCTCTCCAACAACTCAGGTCTTAGACTTTGTAGATATTCAGTGTTCATTGAATTTGGTGACTAAAGAACAGGAGTGATGTTTTCAATCCTAGGTCCTTAGGGTTTAACTCTCTCAGATTAACTTTTTTCTCTTCCTATTTTAGGGGTCACTCATGGAAAATAAATGATCTTTCCTATAAAATGTGATTTCCATCTGCTGAGTCACTGGTTCGCCACAGAATTTTTTGGCCAACTAAGGTTGTTTGTCCTGTTACACAGATTCAATGAAGTAGAGACGTAATCAACATCATGAGTAATTGGGTGGTGGGAGTGAAAAGAAGGCTTTTTAAATCTAATTTGGGGCCTGAATTATCTAGATTATATCGCCAGTGTTCTACAGTCAAACACACTCCTTCATAAGGGATAAAATCTAATAATAACAACAATAACATTTGTAAATCCTTCTCCACTCCTTTTCCATTATCATCTTCAGGTGAAAGATCAATAAGGGAAGTTCCCCAATCGATTATATGATTTCATAGAGTAATTATCTTGGCTTAGTATTCTTGAATATATTTTCTTATAGAAGGAATAGACAGAATCACTGACACCTTGTTGGAAATGCTAAAGATAGCTTCTAATTAAGTCCAATAATGAGAGATGCCTCCAAGATGAATTTTCCTACTGAACTCTTGGCAAGATAGGCTCTTTAGGGAGGAACTACTTTTGTTTATAAATCAAAATTTTCCTTAAGAACTAGGCTTATTTCCTTTTTTCCATTTTGCTCCAGAAAGATCCTAGGATATCAGCAGGTGGTGAAGTCTCCTTTTAAGAGCAGTAGAAGCACATGTTTTTGTTTGTGTAAGAAAAAAAAAAAGTCTTGTGCTGTAGATGTCTAACTGCTTTTTGCCTTTCCACCTTTTCTCAGAACATAAAAATGAATTTGTTTGGTACAAGAGACAGTGCAAAAGAATTGGAATTATATCTGGCTCTGTTAATAATGGTATTAATGTCAATAATATTAATAATAATAATGGTGGGGGTTTGATGGGAAAGCTACCCTCAGTATATTTCCCTTATGGAAGATCTTAAATCCCCAGAATAACCATAACCAAGGTGGAAGAATCTGGGAGGAGTCTTTCTGGGTTAGCAGCCACAAGTTCAGCTCCTACAGAAAGTCCTAGAAACTGCATCACAATGCTATTAGTAGGACCTTGAAGAAAAAAAAGAAAATGTAACAGAAAGAGAAGAGAATTGTATTGATTATTTATGGGCTATTATGAGTCTCCCTATATATCATGTGTATGAGTCTTTTACATTTTATGTTTTATCTTTGAGTTGGGGAAAAGTCTGCCTTATGTTCAATATTTGAATTGTTACCTCAAGTATTTGATGGTATTTATGGGACTTTTTTGCCTCTACATGTGGAGGTCTAGATATGAATCATATTTAGAATCCATTTTAAATTACAGGAAAAGGGTTAATTAGTGAAATAATTATTTATACATTTTTACTCCAGCTCCTAAGCTTAAATCTCATTTTTGTAGACCTGGAGTTTGGATAGCTGAGCTAAAGGTTCCATTCATTTTTATAAAGGCTGCCAATACTTCTGATACTAATAGGAGTTTGCATCTATAACATACTTTATAGAGTATATAACATTTTCCTTACTTTATCATTACCATATGTAAACCAATTTTAGACCTGTTTTTACCCAGAAGATCCATTATTCTAAATATCAAAATATCAAAATAACCTTCAAGTTGAAGGTTAGCTGATACCATCAAACTTCGTAAATCTTTCTGCCAACACTTCTCTGTGCATTCCATATCACACAGATGAAAATATACTATCTCTTTTTGAGGTCATAATCAATGATCTGGTCAATGACTTTGCCTACAGATGGCATAGACAGAGAGCTCAGGTTTCTGCCCACCAGGAGAAAATCAATGGTTGAAAAAGAAAAAGCTATGAATTCCTTTACCTCTGCTCCAGAGCCTCAGCAGGAAAGTTTCTTTTTAGTAACAAGAGAAAGCAAAAGCCAGCATAGTTATTGAGTTCAGTGGTACTTTCTGCCAATAATCTCTTCCTCTCTGCTACAGAGACAAACTTTATCCAGTTGTCATGACATGCCCTAATCACATCTCATCTCTCTCATAAAGCACAAGTAAGGAGAAAGAGAAAAGATCTGAATATAAGTTAAAGACATTCCCTCCTGAATAAAAGGTCACCCAAAGAGTGAATCACTATACCAGGCAGTAGTCTCAGTTCAAGATATGGGCTCAGAAGCCCATGTTCTTGAAAAATCCCTCTCACCTCATCATTTTATCAATCATTATATCAACTCTGGTAATGATATTAGGTGGACTAAATTACCTCATGTTTCAGTCACAAATTTTAAGGAATCAAAAAACCAATTCTCAAATGACCTTAGACAAATCACTTCTAATCTTTTTTTTCCAGGGTTTCAGAAATATCAAGAATTGGACAATCACCACAGTAATGTCAATAGAATTGTAGCATTCTCAGAGCTTAAAATTCTCATCTTATAAGCAATGAAACTGATGCTCAGAGAAATTTGCAAGACTTCTTCAAAGTCACACAAATAGGGAAAGAAACAGAAAACCAATTCAGCTCCCTTAATTTGCTATCAAGTTTTTCATCATGTTATACTGGATCCCTAAAGCTGGCATTTATCTGAGTTGCCATAAATTGAATAAGAGTTTTGTTTCTATATATTTGCAAATAATCAAGTTTTAATTAATTCTACAACATAATATTTTGGTAGAATTAATTACAACTTGGTTATTTGCAAATATATCTATCTATATCTATTTATCTATAAATAGATACATATAGAGAGAGTGATAACTATATATATATATATATATATATATATATATATATATATATATAGAGAGAGAGAGAGAGAGAGAGAGAGAGAGAGAGAGAGAGAGAGAAATCTTATGAGAGTTATAACAATACCTGATGAACTGCAGATGTGATGATGCAGTTAAATAATCAGACATGAAGTATTGGTTTTTCACAGTGGTGAATGATATAGGCAGGTCTAAAATTCAGATGGAATAAAAAAGGGAGATCAAAATTTTTTATCCAGAAGTATTTTCTATAGTCTTGACCAAGAGGAAAGAAATTGCTGAAACTTATGTTGAGAAGACTGTTGTCATCATGTACCTAACAGCCAGTCACCAAAAATGCTGGAATCATCACTGGTCTCAAAGCTCTAATCTAAACTATCATTGAGCCAACTCTTAGTCTTATTGTTTATTGTAATTTTGGGCTAGCTTTTCTGGAGGATCTCAGGATCAGCCATGATCTTAGTGGAAGAGTGCAAGAGGCAGAAGAGCCACCAGGTGGATGGTCAAAGATGGAATGTCTCATTTCCAGTCCTTCTCAGCCCTTAAATACCTTGTTATGATTACATTATTACAGCATACTAAGTATGTGTGAACTAGAGAACCATTATATCACCATGCTAAGTACTAAGTATATGGATACTAGAGAACCATTATCTCATCAATTCTACTGTTGTAAAATTTACTGTTGTAAAAATCCTTGTTTCAAGTATACTTCTCCAGAATTCGGCCCTCTACAGTTTATGGCTTGGACAAAATAGTTGGTTAATGCCAAGAGAAATATGTTGTCCTTTCACCTTGGAGATGGTACTTTGAATGTCTCAAGTTTTACCATTGAAAGTGGCATCTTTTAAATTAAGTCCATAGCTGGGAACATCCCAGGAAGGTAATACTGACAACATCATCATCAATCATTTTATTGCTGAATTTGATTGAAAACACAAGAAGACATCAATGAAAAAAGAGAGATGTCCACCATTTTTAAATGTGCAATGCATGCCCTCTTATCCAGGCCAGTATTTGTTAAAATAGTTTTTATTTACCAGATATATGCATGGGTAATTTTACAGCATTGACAATTGCCAAACCTTTTATTCTAAATTTTTTCCTCTCCTTCACCCCCCCATGCCAGGTTGACCAATACATATTAAATATGTTAAAGTATACATTAAATACAATTCTAGCCAATCTGACAGGTATGTAGTGGTATCTCAGAGTTGTCTTAATTTGCATTTCTCTGATTAATAATGACATAGAGCATCTTTTCATATGGCTAGAAATATCTTCAACCTCTTCATCTGAGAATTGTCTCTTCATATCCTTTGATCGTTTATCAATTGGGGAGAATGGCTTGATTTCTTATAAATTAGAATCAATTCTCTATATATTTTTGAAATTAGGCCTTTATAGGAACCTTTGACTTTAAAAATGTTTTCCTTTTATATGATCATCAATTCTAATGGATGTGGCCATTTGCAACAATGAGATGAACCAAATCAGTTCCAATAGAGCAGTAATGAACTGAACCAGCTGCATCCAGCAAAAGAATTCTAGGAGATGACTATGAACCACTACATAGAATTCCCAATCACTCTAATTTTGTCTGCCTGCATTTTGGATTTCCTTCATAGTCTAATTGTACACTATTTCAAAGTCCTATTCTTTTTGTACAGCAAAACAATTGTTTGGACATGTATACATATATTGTATTTAATTTATACTTTAACATATTTAACATGTATTGGTCAACCTGCCATGGGGGGGGATTAGAACAAAAGGTTTGGCAATTGTGAATGTTGTAAAATTACCCATGCATATATCTGGTAAATAAAAACTATTAAAAAAATAAACAAAAATGTTTTCCCAGTTTATTGTTTCCCTTCTAATTTTATCTGCATTAGTTTTGTTTATACAAACACTTTTCAATTTGATATAATCAAAGTTTTCTACTTTGTGATCAATAATGATCTCTAGTTCTTCTTTGGAAATAAATTCATTCCTCTTCCACAGGTCTGAGAGATAAATTATCCTATCCTCCTCTAATTTATTTATAATCTCATTCTTTTTTTTTTTCCAAAGCTCAGAGGAAACCTGATTTCCCATTTATTTGTACAAGGGCTGGAGTTGGGAGGGGGGAGAGGGACACTTCTGCTTCCTTTCCCTGTCCTTGTTTTTAAATTTATTTAAGATCAGGAGATGTTGAGAATTTGGCAATTCTGTTTCTTTTTTTAATAGTTTTTATTTACCAGATATGGGTAATTTTACAACATTGATAATTGCCAAACCTTTTGTTCTAATTTTTCCTCTCCTTCCCCACCCCCAGATGGCAGGTTGACCAATATATGTTCAATATGTTAAAATATAAATTAAATACAATATATGTATATTTGTCCAAACAGTTGTTTTGCTGTACAAAAAAAGAATCAGACTTTGAAATAGTGTACAATTAGCCTGTGAAGGAAATAAAAAATGCAGGGGGACAAAAATAAAGGGATTTGGAATTCTATGTAGTGGTTCATAGTCATCTCCCAGAGTTCTTTTGCTGGGTGTAGCTGGTTCAGTTCATTACTGCTCTATTGGAAATGAATTGGTTTATCTCGTTGAAAATGGCCATATCCATCAGAAATGATCATCATATAGTATTGTTGTTGAAGTATACAACGATCCCCTGGTCCTACTCATTTCACTCAGCATCAGTTCATGTAAGTCTCTCCAGGCCTTTCTGAAATCATCCTGTTGGTCATTTATTACAGAACAATAATATTCCATAATATTCATATACCACAATTTATTCAGCTATTCTCCAATTGATTAGCATCTATGTAGTTTCCAGGTTTTGGCCACTACAAAGAGGGCTGCCACAAACATTCTTGCATATACAGATTCCTTTCCCTTCTTTAAGATCTCTTTGGGATATAAGCCCAGTAGTAACACTGCTGAGTCAAAGGGTATGCACAATTTGATAACTTTTTGAGCATAGTTCCAAATTGCTCTCCAGAATGGCTGGATGTATTCACAATTCCACTAACAATGTTTCAGTGTCCCTGTTTTCTCACATCCTCTCCAACATTCTGTATTATCTTTCCCTGTCATTCTAGCCATTCTGACAGGTGTGTAGTGGTATCTTAGAAATTTTCATTTCTTAATTTGCATTTCTCTGATTAATAATGACTTGTAGCATCTTTTCATATGACTAAAAATGGTTTCAATTTCTTCATCTGAGAATTGTATATTCATATTTTTGACCATTTATCATTTGGAAAATAGCTTGATTTCTTATAAATTAGAGTCAATTCTTTATATATTTTGGAAATGAGGCCTTTATTGGAATCTTTGACTTTAAAAATGTTTTCCCAATTTATTGTTTCCCTGCTTATCTTATCTGCATTAGTTTTGTTTGTACAAAAACTTTTCAATTTGATATAATCAAAGTTTTCTACTTTGTGATCAATAATGATCTCTAGTTCTTCTTTGCACATAAATTCATTCCTCTTCCACAGATCTGAGAGGTAAACTAGCCTATGTTCCTCTAATTTATTTATAATCTCATTCTTTATGCTTAGGTCATGAACCCATTTTGACCTGACCTTGGTGTACGGTGTTAAGTGTGGGTCAATGCCTAGTTTCTGTCATATTAATTTCCAATTTTCCCAGAAATTTTTGTCAAACATTGAGTTCTTATCCCAAAGGCTGGGGTCCTTGGGTTTGTCAAACACTAGATAATTAAAGTTATTGATTATTCTGTCCTTTGGACCTAACTTATTCCACTGATCAATTAGCCTATTTCTTACGCAATACCAAATGGTTTTGGTAACTGCTGCTTTATAATAAAATTTTAGATCTGGTACAGCTAGGCCACCTTCATTTGATTTTTTTTTCATTACTTCCCTTAAAATTCTTGACCTTTTGTTTTTCCATCTGAACTTTATTGTTATTTTTTCTAGGTCATTAAAATAATTTTTGAGAGTCTGATTGGTATAGCGCTAAATAAATAGATTAGTTTAGGTAATATTGTCATCTGTATTATATTTGCTCACCCTATCTAAGAGCATTTAATATTTTCCACTTGGTTAGATCCAATTTAATTTGTGTGGAAAGTTTTTTGTAGTTTTGCTCATATAATTTTTGATTTTTCCTTGATAGATAGATTCCTAAATATTTTATACTATTGGTAGTTACTTTAAATGGGATTTCTCTTTGTAACTCTGTTGGATTTTGTTAGTGACATATAAGAATGCTGATGATTTATGTGGGTTTATTTTGTATCCTGCAACTTTGCTAAAGCTGTGGATTATTTCTAATAGCTTTTTAGTAGAATCTTTGGGGTTCTCTAAGTATACCATCATATCATCAGCAAAGAGTGATAATTTGGTTTCCTCATTACCTACTCTAATTCCTTTAATCTCTTTCTCTACTCTTATTACCAAAGCTAGCATTTCTAATATAATATTGAATAGTAATGGTGATAGTGGGCAACCTTGTTTCACCCCTGATCTTAAAGGGAATGGTTGCAGTTTATCCCCATTACATATGATGCTTACTGATGTTTTTAAATAAATGCTCCTAATTATTTTAAGGAAAAGTCCATTTATTGCTATCCTCTCAAGTGTTTTTAATAGAAATGGATGTTGGATTTTATCAAATTTTTTTCTGCATCTATTGAGATGATCATATGGTTTTTGTTAATTTGATTATTAATATGGCCAATTATACTGATAGTTTTCCTAATATTGAACCAGCCCTGCATTCCTAGTATAAATCCTACTTGATTATGATGTATTATTCTGGGGATGATTTTCTGTAGTATTTTTGCTAATATCTTATTTAAGATTTTAGCATCAATATTCATTAGGGAGATTGGTCTATAGTTTTCTTTCTGCATTGCAGAGCAAGGATGGATATATGGACAGCAGGTGTCCTGCCAATAGGCTGTAAGGAGTGGTCGAGCTATGAGAGTGCTCTGGGAAGAGCTCCATACTGAAGTGACTAGCCCTGGGTATCAATGGCTGGGCTATGTAAGTGCCCTGCGAGGAGCCCCCACTCTGAAGATTAGCAACTGCTTTGGGGTTAGAGGTTAAGCAGCAAAAGTATCACTGCCCCCCCCACAAATGCCTGCTTTGAGTATTAATAGTCTCCTTATCCCTCACTGCTAGAAGTGTCTCTGCCTGGGGAGCAGTCATGCTGGGGAAATTCCACTACCCCTGGGCCAAGACCCAAACTGTGCAGATAAGAGGCTGCCTCACACTGTGCCCCCCCCCAAAAAGAGCCCCTAACTGCAGAATGCCGTGAAGAGCTGTGTTATGGTCTGAGCTGAGTCACTTCCGGTCCTGGGTGGGCGCAGTCAGATCCTCTCAGGCTCTGGTGTCCCTTAGTGTACCCTCTACCCTTGCTACAATTTCTCTGCAACCAAAGCAAATCAGTCAGAATATGGCAGAGAGCTCTATGTAAACCTTTCAACTGCAGAGGCCACCCCTGCTCCCAATTCTATCCCTACCCTGTGCCAGTCTACCTTACTAGTCTAGCGCTATTTTAGAAGCTGATTTTAAGAATTGCTAATGAGGTACAAGACTGAAGAAATAAAACAGAGACACAAACTGTCTTCCAAGAATTCTCTTGAATTTTGTGGTTTTGACAAGGAGGATGAGAAACTCCATGACACTCAGAATCTCATGTGTGCCTTCTTTGCCATCTTGGCTCCGCCCCCCCCCCCAGGCCAGTATTAAGATTGACTCTATTAAAATATTAACTTCTATACTTCTACCGCTTATGCCCATTTTGAAGAACTGAATGCTAACCTTTTTTGTAGCTCACTGGACTCTGTGGAAAAGGGATGCCAATCTAGATAAGGCACAGATTCATGACATTGTTACAATTGACTAGTGAAGTTTCCTTGAATAGAAAGAATGGAACAGATGGTGTTTCAGAATTTACAAACATTGTTTAATGACCCCATGCTTCTTTCTGAAAAAAAAATCAACATTATTTGAATGATGCTTTATGACTATTTTATGATTCATGGAAATGAATAATGTTTCAAAATTGAGTCAAGTATTACCCAAAGGATGCTGACAAAACTTATAGTGAAACACATTAGACAAAAGGAATTATAGAGGGCTTGAGGGCTGGAGGGAATCAGAAAATTTTATTACTTTCTATGTCTTCCATTTGAATTCCTAAATTCAAAAGCTTAGGCAGAACTTCTTCAGTGGTAAGGAGCTCCATAAGAATATTAATCCTGATGAACCTATTACCTATTGTTCAGCTTTCCAGGCTGCCATCTTGTTTAGAGACAAACTAGAGACTTTTAGCTGTTGGACATCATTTCTCTTTCCCTTGAAATCAAAACTGTTAATGGAGATATGTCATTTCTGCTCAAATCCAATACCATACAGCAGATGCAGACTTTTACCACATACTTAGATAACTAGCATGATGGGCTTATTCAGGTTTATGAAGGTGAGAGAATAATGGCAAAAGATAACAACTGGCTTGTTAAGTTTGAGCTCATAATGATCTCTGTGCCTCTAGGGTTGTTCCTCAAATGGAAATGACATTTGACATCAATGTAAATGGTGTTTCTGTTGTGGATAAGAGCACAGACAAAAAGAATTAAATCACTACTAAAAACAAAGTTTGTCTAAGAAAAAAAGATATTGAATATGTATAGTCTGAGAGTTTGAGAAATACAAGACTGAAGAAATAAGACAGAGACACAAACTGTCTTCCAATAATTCTCTTGAATTTTGTGGTTTTGACAAGGAGGCTACTGTAGAGGATGAGAAACTCCATGACAAAATTGGTGATGAAGACTAACAGGACATTCTTGACAAATGAAATGAAATGAAACGATCAATTGGCTGGATAAAAAACAATCTATCATTCTTAAGCTGTACAAGAAATCAGAGGGCATGTGAGGAAATAGGTCTGGTGGGTTCTCAGGAGATAGAGCAGCACCTTCTGGAGGTGCTTCTCCTAGACCCACTATTGAAGAGGTTGATTAAATAAAGAAAGAGAATTCCATTCAGCTTTCTAATCCTGAAGGACTCCAATTTATAGGCAAGTAAAAGTAGTATTTAAGGTACATGTAGATTGAGGCATTCTGGAGACTTGAATGTGGGAAAAGGAGAAAAGTGGACAGCATTGTATTTTATTGGTACTGTGAAAAAATGGAAATGGAATTCTTGTCCTGGAGAATAAAACCTATTTAAAGTTGGCACTGTACAGTTATCTAAAGCTGCAATTCCCTTTGTATCTATATCATAAAAAATATGCCAGAACAAGAAAGTTTTGTATCAAGGTGCTTTTCTTTCTAATTTACTATCAGGGAATGAGCTGCACACAGAAGACTCCAGCTTCTGAATCAGTAAAAGCAATCACAGCTTCATGCCATTGTAAACATGAGAATTAGAAATTTATCACTATCCACAAATGAAACTCAGCATATTAAATGGAAATCTTCATTGTCAATAAAAACTGCAAATTAATTTGGAAAAATAATTGCTCTCTGCTTACACATAGATAACTTGGAAATGGTTTAAAATGTTCTCACATCCTTATTATCAGTACAACACCAAGGCAGTCTGAGCCAACCATTTCCCTTTTGGGTTGCTAATCTTGTAAGAAAAATCGTCGGTTCTTAAAAATAGTTATTAAAAATAGAAAAGAAAAGTTTTTACATTAAATAATTCAGTCAATTCCTCTAATTTATGAGTCAGAAGACTGGCTGAGTAAATGCTCAGAGGGAAGTCCTCTGAAATAGGAGAATTCATCTTCCCCACATACTCCTCCTCTCTCCCTTTACCCCTTCTCCACCTATGTTCTTATGTTTAGCATAAGAACAGTGAAAGAAAAATGTTATCCCTTCTATAGCTTTGAAAAACTTTTATAGCATTGTACCATGAAGAGCCAGAAATGAGAATTGACAGTGGGACATAATAAACCGAAGGATTGTCTTTTCCTATAGCTACATATGCAATTATCAGGACAGCACAGATGAAAATATTTTCTTAAATAACTCAGTTTAGCCATTTATTTGCTCTAGGTCTTAGTGCTTCTAAAGAAAAAGAGCCTTTTATTTCCTTCTTTTTCAACTTCCTTCCTGTTCTACTGGCAGATTGATTTCCCTCTATTTTCTTATGTCCTCAATAAACCAGCAAATATTTTGTTGAGTGCTTACAGTATACCAAGTAATTTCTCAGGGCCAGATGAGGATAGAGACAAAGATGAAACATAGACAGATAAATAGATATATGATAGATAGATAGATAGACAAAATCAGTAAAAGAAAGCACAGAGATAAATAGTGACAGAGGAAACCTAGTTCTATAATCCTAAATTATACTGTTTCCACTCTGGCCATCATCCTCGTCTTTTCCTCAAAGGAATTTAGACACTGCCACATAGTTCTGGACACTTCTAGGGGAATTTTCTCCTTATATTGGCCAAAGTCAAATATGTATCTTTCTGGATCTCCCAGTTTCAAGACATTGCTTTCATGTAAATCTCCCCTACTTTTCTGTGTTTTTATGCTTTATTTAAATAGAAACATATGAATCCCTATCACTTGTCACTGTGCCTGGTATGTGTAGTAAGCAACTGATAAATGTTCTAATTATCTATCATCTATTCTGTTCATCTATCTGTCTGTCCGTCTAAGATTTAAAAGGATTGTTGTTTAATAAAGTAGAGGGATAATCACATTGATGAGATAATAGATCTTTTGGAGTAGATATTGAAATCATGATTACTTAATGCTAGCAAAACATGTATATATCACTTTCATATATATTATATGTTTATATATTCAAAGAATTTTTTCATTTAAGGAAATTAAGACCTGAAGTAAATGGCTTGCCTACACTTGGCAAATGGAAGAGATGGTATTTGAATCCATGATTTCTTAAATCCAACTCCAATTCTCTTGCCCCACAATAGATGTCTCATATGACTTTCACCCAAACTCTGAAAAAATTTATGATAGATCTTTCCAATGAGCTAGCATATTTCTTTATATTTTCTTGACATTGAAAGGATATCAATGGAGCACATTACTTATCTATTAGTTTTCTCCACTCTTGCCATGGGATCAGCTCATCTTATTTTTATAATCACAAATTTCTTTATGAAACTCTTTGCACCACTCCTTCACATAATTCCTTGCTTTTAATATGCCGCACCATGAATTTCATCAATATCTTTTTGGTGATCCTTGCTTCAATTTTGAGAGACTACAGGTTTCCATGATTCAAAAAAATATATCAAACATCATGCAAAGAATATTGGGTGTTTAAAGGAGTTCTTTTTTTCAGGGAAGAGCATGAGGTCATTAAACAATGTTGCAATTTCCCAAATACATTTCATTCCATTCTTTCTATTCAATGAAAGATGTTTACCAGTAATCTGTAATGATCTCCAGTATGCATACATTAATGGATATATTTTATGAAGTGTCCATCAAACTACATGGATAGTAGATATTATTCATTCATTGAGATTCTTCCTGAGATAATGAATCTCAACTCTTTTGAGTGATTATTGATCTCATTTGGGAGGCTCTAAAATGTTTCCAGGACTTGACGTAATCAGCACAATGTCATTGATAAATAGGAGCATTTGGAGGGACTCCCATCTATGGAAATTCATATTCCATTTGAGCTCTATGTTGAATTTCTTCCAAGACACTGATAAACAATTTTGATTAGCATATGTCTCTCTGTATATTGAAAGATGATTATTAGTAAAAAAAAAAAAAAAAAAAAAAAAAAAAAAAGAAAGGCATAGAACAAGATCCTTGTATTATTGTGCCTAAATGTGTTATGGATAGAATCTGCAAGAGAATATTGGCAATGCTTTTTTATGTTTCTGAACTAAATTATTTTGAAGATAAGTTTAAATTCACTTAAGTTACTGACTTCCCTTAAATAATAGGTAGTGCATAATTTCAAAAATTTTAAAATCCAGTTGTAAGAAACTCATGTAAAAAGAAAAGAATAAGGCAATAGCTGTTGACAAGTATTTGATGTTCCATATAGACAATAAATAATCGACAAGTTAAGAAAAGTAGAAATAGAATAGGAGAGAGTTCTCAGTGAAGTTGCAAGGAAGAGCTGAAACAATATCTATGCCATGAAACATAAATAAAACTGAAGTAGTTGAGAAGTACAAAGCAGGTATAATGTATATGGCATTTAGAGACAGTAGGTATGACCACCTAGTTGAAATATATAATATGTATTATATAATTGTATGATAGTGGGAAATATGATTTAAAAATTAAATTATGATCAGATTGTGAAGGACCTTAAAAACTAGGATAAAGCCAAATTAATATTTTATTTTGTTTTGTAGACATCTGGGAGTTATTAAAGTTTTTTAAGTAAGAAATTGTTATTTTGAAAATGATATTTCAGGAAGATATAATCTGGCAGAAGTACGTAGAATAGACTGTAAGTGAAAGATACGAAAAGCAGAGATTTACTGAGGGGCATTGCGTGAGATAAAAAAAGCTGACAATATATGACAGTAGGCATGGAAAAGGATTTGGATGATTCAAGAATCACAATGAAAGAATTGATGGAACTAAATGACAGATTTTATGTCACAAAAAACAGATCAAAATCAAAAGTTTTGAGCCTGAATAATTAAAGAATGGTGATATCATTGATGGAAATAGTAAAATAAAAAAGGAAAAATATTTTTGTGAAAATAATGACTTCATTTTTAGACATACTTTATTATAAAAGAAAATGTCCAGTATGTAACTGGAGAAGAGGGACTAAAACTAAGAAAAAATCAGGCCAGAAGAAATTGCTTTGAAAATCATAAAAAGGAAACTTGGAGTCATGAGAGTAGAAAGATTCTTAGAGGGCAAAGGGATTAATCTTTTTTATTTTATTTTATTTTATTTTATTTTATTTTATTTTATTTTATTTTATTTTTTTATTTTATTAATTTTATAGTTATAACATTTTTTACTGTACATATGTATAGGTAATTTTTTTTACAACATTATCCCCTGTACTCCCTTCTGTTCCAAAATTTTCCCCTCCTTCCCTCCACCCCTTCCCCTAGATTGCAGGCATTCCCATACATATTAAATATGTTATGGTATATCCTAGGTACAATATATATGTGCAGAACCGAATTTTGTTGTTGTTGTTGCAAAGGAAGAATTGGATTCTGAAGGTAAAAATAACCTAGGGAGAAAAACAAAAAAAAAAAATGCTAACAGTTTACACTCATTTCCCAGTGTTCCTTCTCTGGGTGTAGCTGATTCTGTCCATCATTGATCAATTGGAATTGGATTAGCTCTTCTGTATGTTGAAGATATCCACTTCCATCAGAATACATGCTCATATAGTATTGTTGTTGAAGTGTATAATGATCTCCTGGTTCTGCTCATTTGACTCCGCATCAGTTCATGTAAGTCTCTCCAAGTCTCTCTGTATTCATCCTGCTGGTCATTTCTTATAGAACAATAATATTCCATAACATTCATATACCATAATTTACCCAACTAATCTCCAATTGACGGACATCCATTTATTTTCCAGTTTCTAGTCACGACATAAACGGCTGCCACAAACATTTTGGCACATACAGATAGATCCCTTTCCCTTCTTTAGTATTTCCTTGGGATATAAGCCCAATAGTAGCACTGCTGGATCAAAGGGTATGCACAGTTTGATAACTTTTGGGGCATCTATTGATATGATCATATGGTTTTTGTTAATTTGGTTATTGATATGATTGATTATGCTAATAGTTTTCCTAATATTGAACCAGCCCTGCATTCCTGGTATAAATCCCACTTGGTCATAATGTATTATCCTGGGGATGATTTTCTGTAGTCTTTTTGCTAATATTTTATTTAAGATTTTAGCATCAATCAATATTCATTAGGAGATTGGTCTATAATTTTCTTTCTCTGTTTTCAGCCAACCTGGTTTAGGAATCAGTACCATGTCTGTGTCATAAAAGGAATTTGGTAGGACTCCTTCAAACCCTGTTTTTTAAAAATAGTTTACATAGCATTGGAGTTAGTTGTTCTTTAAATGTTTGGTATAATTCACATGTAAATCCATCTGGTCCTAGGGATTTTTTCTCAGGGAGTTGGTTAATAGCTTGTTCTATTTCTTTTTCTGAAATGGGGTTATTTAGACAATTTGCTTCTTCGTCTGTTAATCTGGGTAAGCTATCTCTTTCTTTCTCTCTCTCTCTCTCTCTCTCTCTCTCTCTCTCTCTTTTTTCCTGAGGCTGCGGTTAAGTGACTTGCCCAGGGTCACACAGCTAGGAAGTGTTAAGTGTCTGAGACCACATTTGAACTTGGGTTTTCCTGAATTCAAGGCTGGTGCTCTATCCACTGGGCCACCTAGCTGCCCCCACAAACTATATTTTTGAAGTTATTCTTCCATTTCATTTAAGTTATCAAATTTATTGGAATAAAGTTGGGCAAAGTAGCTCCTATTGTTCTCCTATTGTTCTAATTTCCTCTTCATTAGTGGTGAGTTCTCCCTTTTTATTTTTAAGACTATCAATTTGCTTTTCCTCTTTCCTTTTGTTAATCAGATTTACTAAGGGTTTGTCTATTTTGTTGGTTTTTTCTTAGAACCAACTCTTAGTTATTAATTAATTCAATAGTTTTCTTACTTTCAATTTTATTAATCTCACCTTTTATTTTTAGAATTTCAAGTTTCGTGTTTGTCTGGGGTTTTTTAATTTGTTCCTTTTCTAGCATTTTTAGTTGTAAGTCCAATTCGTTGACCTCCTCTTTCTCTATTTTATGCAAGTAGGCCTTTAGAGATATAAAACTTCCCCTTATTACTGTCTCATTATTGTCATTTTCTTGGGTGAAGTTATTATGTCTATGATTTGCTGTTTCACCCAGTCATTTTTTAGTATAAGATTATTTAGTTTCTAATTATTTTTTGGTCTATTTTCCCTGGCTTTTTATTGAATGTAATTTTCATTGCATTGTGGTCTGAAAAGAATGCATTTACTATTTCTGCCTTACTGCATTTGATTTTGAGGTTTTTATGTCCTAATATATGATCAATTTTTGTATAGGTTCCATGAATTGCTGAGAAGAAAGTGTACTCCTTTCTGTCTCTATTTAGCTTTAACCAAAGATCTATCCTATCAAACTTTTCTAGTATTCTGTTTACATCTTTGACTTCTTTCTTATTTATTTTGTGGTTTGATTTATCTAATTCTGAGAGTGCAAGGTTGAGATTTCCCACTATTATAATTTTGCTGTCTATTTCTTCTTGCAGCTCTCTTAATTTCTTTTTTAAGAATTTAGATGCTGCACCACTTGGTGCATATATGTTTAATATTGATACTGCTTCATTATTGATGCTACCCTCTAGCAGGATATAATGCCCTTCCTTATCTCTTTTAATTAGATCAATTTTTTGTTTTTGCTTGATCTGAGATGAGAATGGCTGCACCTGCTTTTTTGGCTTTACCTGAAGCATAGTAGATTCTGGTCCACTCTTTAACTTTTAGTTTGAATGTATCACTCTGTTTCAGGTGTGTTTCCTGTAAATAACAAATAGTAGGATTCTGGATTTTAATCCAGTCTGCTAACTGCTTCCTCCTGTAAATGGAGTTTACCCCATTCACATTTATGGTTAGATTGACTAATTCTATATTGCTTGCCATCTCTGCTTATGCTTTTCTCCTTTCCTTCTCTCTTACCTCTCTCCTCAGTATTAAATCTGTGAGCACCACTTGCTTTTCACAGTCTTCCCTTTTTAGTATCCCTCTTTCTATTTTACCCCTTGTCCTCATAATTTCTTCCCTTCCCTTTAGCTTACTCCTTCCCTCCCACTTTTCAATGAAGTGGAAGAAGTTTCACCATAAATCAAATATGTCTATTGATACACACTATGTTCATCCCCCTCCTTTCTTTCTCTTAGATATAATAGGTTACTTTTGCCTCTTCATGAGATGTAGTACCACCACTTTACCCTTTTTTATGATATAATTTCCTTTCCACCTCTAGTTTCTAGGACAAATTATACATGTGTTCTTTACATCTTTTTATGGCAGAAATATAGTTCTCAAGATTTCTTTTTACCTTTTTTAGAAATCTCTTGAGTTCTGTATTTGAAGATCAAACATTTTATGTAGATCTGGTTTTTTCATCAAGAATAGATGGAATTCATTTATTTCGTTAAATGTCCATCTTCTTCCCTGAAAAACAATGTTCATTTTTGCTGGGTAAGTTATTCTTGGCTGCATACCAAGTTCCTTAGCCTTTCAGAATATCATATTCCAGGCCCTGCATTCCTTTAATGTAGACGCTGCTAGATCCTGGGTTATCCTTATTGTGGCTCCTCCACATCTAAATTGCTTTTTTCTAGCAGCTTCCAATATTTTTTCCTTTGTCTGATGGTTCTTGAACTTGGCCACTGTATTTCTTGGCGTTTTGATTTTAGGATCCCTTTCAGTAGGTAATCGATGAATTTTTTCAATGTTTATTTTACCCTCTGTTTCTAAAACATCTGGGCAGTTCTCTTTGATAATTTCCTGGAAAATAGTTTCCAGGCTATTATTTTCCTCACATTTTTCAGGGAGTCCAATTATTCTCAAATTGTTTCTTCTGGATCTGTTTTCCAGGTCTGTTTTCTTTCCAATAAGGTACTTGACATTCTTTTCAATTCTTTAGTTTTTCTGGTTTTGCTTGACTACTTCTTGGTTTCTCCTTGAGTCATTTATTTCTACTTCTTCGAGTCTAATTTTCAATGATATATTTTCTTCACTCACTTTTTTTATATCTTTTTGTAATTGTCCAATTGAGTTTTTAAGTGAGTTTTTTTCTTCTATGGAATTTTTTTCTTTTTCATCTGTTAGGTTCTTACTAAGTGCTAGTGAGATAATGAGATATTAGGTTCTTACTAAGTGCTAAGTCAGTACTTGACAATTCTCTAGTTCCGGCCTTTACTGGGAGTTTTTATTTGTGAATTCCTGGAGAAGAGCTTGAATGCTTAGGAGGAGCAAATTCTTTGGTTGAAGTAATTTTTCCCAGAAGCCCTGGCATTATCCCACACCCATTCTCTGGGAGGATAAAAGAGGGAAGTCACTACTCTGGACGAGAGTTTACGACAACTGTCTGGAGACAACGGTTCTCTACAAGAAGAAGAATCTGTCTGAGACATTTGATCTCCTCCCAGAGAGCAATCGGCAGCTTCTGGAGACAACAGCACATTACATCATCCATTTTATTTTTTAGAGAGTTGTTTTCTTTTTCTAAGTCACTAATTTTATTTGTCAATAATTTGTTTTCTTTATGTACTTTGTCTTTAAATGCGTGGGATGACTTCTCCAGACTCTCTTGCCAAGCTTCCCTTTCCTTTTCCCATTTCTCTTCTAGCTGTCTTGTGATAGCCTTTTTGATTTCCTCTATGAGAGTCTTCTGTATTGAGGAGCAGATCATATCCCCCTTAGGAGATTCCTCTGGAGACAATCTGTTTTTCATCTCCTCAGGGCTTGAAGTCTGCTCTCTCTCCATACAGAAGTTGTGAATGGTTAGAGCCCTTTTAAATTTTTTGTTCATTTTGTCATTTGACAAGAGAAACAATTGGTCTGTTTCGGGGGGGGGGGGATGGAGCTGGATGGTGTTACTGGGCTTTCTCTACAGACTGTGGGAGACAGCAGCGAGGCACTAGCAGGACAGCAATGGCTGTGCCCTAAGAGGCTCTAAGAAAAGGCTGAGTCACTCCAGATTGGGGTGGGAGTGGCCGGGTCTAGAGAGACGCTAGCTTTCTGGGGTTTTATTCTTTACCTCTGGTGTTTACACCTTCTCTACTACTCCTGGCTTGCTGCCAAGACAGAATATCCACACTGGGGTAAAAATTATTTTGCGAGATTGCACCCCTCCCCCCTCCAGTCTGAGCTATAGAGTTGCCTGCCTTGCTCTTGCTGCTTTCCTGCAGTCTGCGCCCAGTATTTTCGTCCCCTCCCCTGAGCAAAAACAGACCTTTTCTGGCGAATTTCATGGATGTCTTCTGTTGGTGATTATTTGTGGGTTTCTTTTCTGCCCAAGCATTAATTCTGAAGCTTGTCATGAAGTAAATTCTGAGAGAAAATGCAGAGCTCAAGCAGCTGTTTGCCTCCTCTCTGCCACCTTGGCCAGAAGTTCTCCCGAAAGGGATTAATCTTATCAAATCCTGCTCCCTTTCTCCTTAAAAAGAGTGGAAAGGAAAAAAAAAGAGTATGAAGGAGAGAATTGTCTTCTCCTTTATATCTTATTCATCAACATCATATTTGTCAAGGTACAAAAAAGGTTTTGCCACCAAGATGCCAATGTGAGTATTGAAAGTTGAGAATAAGAGTGTGCTCCTTCTCTAAGAGAACATGCTTTTTTTCTTTTTTTTTTCTTTTTTTTTTTTTTTAACCTAGAGTGTCCTCTATTCTATAAACTGCATCACTGTGTGGTGCAAGAAGTCCTCCTTCCTTTAATTTCCACCAGCATTCCATTACAGTGTTGTCCCTCTTAAATAGCCTACCTGCCCCAAATCCTCATATAGGTGAGAATTTACTTAACTCACTCCTCATTATGTAAGAAGTTAGAATGGCTTCATACCACAAACTTCTCATTCTGAAACTGCTTTTGCCCCAGGAGAAAAATAATCCTAATTTGGTTGTGTTTATGCCATTATCCCTCTTGTTCATCCCCTTATTTATTTTTTTATCTTCCAAGGATAGGTTCCACAGCTACTAACTGATTTTCCTTATCTCTAATATCTCCCCTCTCTAATTCAGCAAATCATAATAAAATTCAACAGAAGTCTTTGGATGTTAGCAATAGTATTCCCCAGTGAGCTTCTTCAAACACAAGCCTTAGCAGGTCATTCTGAACTCAAAAATTTTTGAATCCCCATTGCTTATGAAATAAAGCCTACTTGAATAAATTATAATTCCCTTAGCCTGGCATTCAATGTTTTTGCAATCTGTTCCCAAACAATATGGCTCACTATTTTTCTCTACAAAACATTATCTAAGATCCCTTCAGCTTTTAAATTTAGTGATTCAATGTACGCAGTAGTATTGCCTCACTGGATTGCTGCCACTAACAGAACATGTCTTGCATTTTTTAAGACTTCTTTGCCTTTATTTTCAATTTTTTCTGTTTACAATCATTTCCTACAGAAATTCTACCCATTTAGAAAAAAGAGTGTTTTATGAATTTTAATGTCATAGATAAGATTTCAATATACAAAAAAAGGCCATTATACATAAAAGGACTTTTCTTATATAGTCTATAATAGTCTTTTCTTATAAAGTCTATTTTGTTTAATAAGGAATTAATAAAATCAGTGTTTGTGCATCCATCTGAATGGTTTTCTTTTGTCAATAAACATTTTTAATTGGTAATAGATATTTTTAAGTGCCAACTATATGACAGGCAATGTGTTAAGTACTTTGGGAGAGGAAGGAACCATGAAAAAAGATAGTTTCTGCCTTCAAGGAGTTTACAATCTAATACAGTAAGACAGCACCCAAAAGGAAACTGAAATGAACATGGGAGAGGACCCCGCTCATGCACATAGTGGAGAAGTTAGAGATGTGCCAAAGTAGTACAGGCAGAAAGGAAATGAGAAGATGTTTGAGCTGAGCTCCCTCCTTAAATGGAAGTTTGGGAGTTCATAGCATTATCCTTCATTTAGAAAGGCAGAGGGTGATGATAAGATAAGCTTGCCAAATGCTGATGGGATCTTGATAAAGTTTTTTTTTTTTTTTTATCAATAATGAACTTTTTGACAATTTTTGTAATATTAATTCTTTTATTTCTTTGATTATATTTCTATCACTACCTATTAACTTCTCTTCTTCCCAAAAATCTCTCTGATATGATAGATAAATAAATACAATACAGAAAAACAGTTCTATCCACTCTTCAAAGTAGTCCAGCTCAAACAAAAATTAGAAAATGTTTCCTAGTCAATCTGCCCCAAAATATTCTCATCATATTCAGAACAATGATTTCATTATATTCAACAATCTCTCAAGACATTTATCCTATAATACAATCGACCCATGATTTCTTCTCTTTTTCTCTTTTTGGTAATAATAACAGATTTTTATTTTCAAAATACATGCAAAGATAGTTTTCAACCTTCACCCTTGCAAAACCTTTATTCTAATTTTTTCTCTCTTTGTTCTTTCCAACCCCTCTCCTAGACAACATATAACCCAATATAGGTTAAATCTCTGCAGTCCTTCTATACTTATTTCCCCATTTATCATGCTACCAAGAAAATTCAGATCAAAAAGAAAAAAATAACAAAGAAAAATAATCAAGCAAATAACAACAAAAAAGCTGAAAATACTATATTGTGATCCACATTTCATCCCTACAGTTCTCTTTCTGGATGCAGATGATTTTCTCCACATGATTTCTTTTTTAAAAATTTATTTATTTAAAACTTAAAAAACAACAAAAAAGGAAAAAAACAAAATAGAAAAAGAAAGATAGAAAAAAGAAATAAAAACATTATCACATATCCAGCAAAATACCAGGAAGCATTAAAAATATTAACAATAAATTTTCATTTCAAAAAAGCATATATAATAAAAGAAGACATATTTATAGCAGTCCATTTTTGTTCTCTGCTGTGCATTTTTTCCCCTTTCACCTTCACCCTACTTCCACCAAGCAAGTTACAGTTAGGCATAGATATATCTATGTATACATATACACATATGCGCACACTCCCATGCAGATATACATACATACATATATGTGTATATATATATATATATATATATATATATATATATATATATATATATATATATATATATATATATATATATATATATACTTATATACACAAATGTGCATATATCTACCTACATACTGCGTATACATAAAATACACACACACACACACACACACACACACACACACATATATATATATATATATATATATACAGATGTTTATACACATACATAGACATGCATCTAAAACAATATTAATATGACTGAAATTTAATGTAGAGTTCTCTCTTGAGTTTTAAAGTTAGACTTTATCTGAGAATGATGATTACTACTCCTACTTTTTTGTGATAAATTCTACTCCTGATCATTGTTATTGTGTTTGTTTATATACGTTATTCCTACCTCTGCTAACTCTTCTACTTTAGTTCTACTCTTTTACCATTTAATGAACAGCCGGTGAATTGAAGTATTGTACAATTTATAAAATTCAATCCAGTCTTCTCTCTTCCTCCTGTTTAATTCTGGATCTAACTGATTGTCCATCTATAATGCTTGTTTTTTAAGTAACCAATCAATAAAACAATCAATAAACTTACTATATTAGGTGCTGGGAATACAAAAAGAAGAAAAAGAAAGACAATCTTTGCCCTCAAGGAGATTATAACTTAATGGAAGAGACAACATGCAAACATAAAAAACAAGGTGATCGATAGAAAAATAGATAATAGATAAATATCTAGGTAGGTAGGTAGGTAGGCAGGTAGATAACATACATTCCTAAAATTAAGAAAGGGAAAGCACTAGAATTAAAAGGGATTTAAGAAAGACTTCCTATAAAAGGTGAGATTTTAGTTGTGTTTATTTAAAAGAAGCCAGGGAAGCCAGTAGGTGAGATTTAAGAGGGAAAGAATCCCATGCAAGGAAGACAGCCAGAGAAAATTCTAGTAGTGGAGACATACAATAGTCAGGTGACCAGTGTAATTGTATTAAAAAATACATGCCAAGGAGCAAGGTACAAGAAGAGTGGAAAGGAAGGAGGGGGTTAGATTATAAAGGGTTTTAAATGTCAAACATATTGTATTGTATTTGATCCTGAAGGCAATAGGAAGGCTCTGGAGTTTATTGAATAAGGAAGATGAAGACATTGGACTTTATATTTGGGCAAATCTCTTTGATAACTGCATGAGAGATGGCTTGGAAGGAGGAGAGACTTTAGGCAGAAAGACTTACCAGCAGACTATTGCAATAGCCACTAGATTGATAGTGGTATAAGGTGGAATGATCCATTTAACTACTCATCCAACTGGTGTCACAATCTGTAAATTCTTCATCCATATGGTTTTTCCCCATTTGGATTATGATATGAACATCTATTCAGATTATTTTGGAAAATATGAGATGGAGAAAGGCAGTTTTCACAAATGATTTTCCAAAGTAGACCATGTGTGCATTTACAATCACACTAATGACTAAAAGCTGAAGTAAATATACAATCTTGCTGTGCTTTGTTAATTATTGACTATAAAAATCATTTAGAACAAAGCATAGTCTGAAAAATCTCTCCTTCAGCAGTTTCTCACACATATATTAAAATCATATAAGTTTTCTTTTTATATACAACCAGTTTGTTATACAATTCTCTGACTAGTAATATCAACCCAAGCATAAAGATACAAAGAATTCAATAATTGCTTGCCAATGTCACTGAGTAAATCTAGGAGGGACATCTGAATGGAACAGTAATTTCTTATGGATTGTAAGGTCTCCACATGATTCTTCTTGTATGTGGCATTGTACTGACTGTCCCAAAATACTTCTTTGGTATCCTGTGTGAGATCTATGAACACTAAAAATAAATGTGCTAAATAGAGCATCTACTCTATTTGTGTATATATATTCTATTCTTAATTAAATATATATATATATGTATATATATTCTAATCAAGTTTATTTTCATCATATTTTAATTTTTAAATATTTCCCAATTATATTTAAAAAATTTTAAAGGCATTTATCTTTTAAAAATTTGAATTCTGAATTCTCTCCCTCCCTTTTCAATGAGGTCATTATTATGATGTCAGTTATACATGTAAAGTTGTGCAAAACACATTTTCATATAAGCCACACATATAAAAGCAGAATAAAATGAAGAAAGGGTGAAGAAAATGATGCTTCAATTTGTACTCAGAATTCATTGATTTTCTCTCTATACAGATGGATAATATTTTTCATCATGAGTCCTTTAGAATTGTCATGGATTATTGTATAGATCTAAGTAGTTATTTCCCATAGCTGATCATCATTACAACATTGCTGTTGCTGTATATATTTTCCCAATTCTGTTCACTTCACTGAGCATCAGTTCATATCAATTTTCCCTTGTTTTTCTGTGTACATATATTTTAATATTTCCTTTTACCAGAGTGGAAGTTCCTTAAAGGAAGCAATCATTTCTTCTTTTTGTAAACAGAGGATTCATGTTCAATAGTTATTGTATAAGTCATCTGTTCTCAAAGGAAGGAAGGCCCTTAGGGACCACCTAGTTCAATCCATATCTGAACATGAATTCCTTCTTAATATCATTGTCAAGTAACCATACCACATCTACCTGATGACTTCTATTAGAGTAAAACTTTTTGCTTCTCCTTTACATTATTGGATAGAGCTAATTCTTTTTTAATTTTCTTTTTTTTATTGAAGCTTTTTATTTTCAAAAAGTATGTAAGGATAATTTTTCAATATTAACCATTGCAAAACCTTGCATTCCAATTTTTCTCCTTTCCCCACCTTCTTCCCTATTGGAAAGTAATTCAATACATGGCAAAAATATGTAAATGAAATATAGGCATATACATATATATACATATATATATATATATATATATATATATATATATATATATACACACACACACATAAACACACACACACAATTATCTTGCTGCACAAGAAAAATCAGATCAAAAGGGAAAAAAATGAGACAGAAAATAAAATTCAAGCAAACAATGACAAAAGAAGTAAAATGCTATGTTTTGACCCAGCCTCAGTTCCCATAGTCCTCTCTCTAGGTATAGATGGTGCTCATTATAACAAGATCATTGGAACTGGCCTGAATCATCTCATTGTTGTTAGGCACATCCATCAGAATTGATCATCACATAATCTTGCTGTTGCCATATATAATGATCTGGTAAAATTACTAGTTGTGTCTATGATTTGGTACTTCACCCACTCACTCTTTAGGATTAGATTATTTTGTTTCTATTTTTTTTCTATTTTCCCTTGAGTTTTTGTATGTAATTTTTATGCATGTAATTTTTACTGCATCATGATCTGAAAAAATGCATTTATTATTTCTGTCTTTCTATATTTGCTTTTGAGGTCTTTATGCCCTGACATGGTCAATTTTTGTGTAGTTTCTATGAACTACCAAGAAAAAAAGTATACTCCTTTATGTCTCCATTCAATTTTCTCCAAATTTCTATCATATCTAACTTTTCTAAAATTCTATTTATCTCCTTAACTTCTTTCTTATTTATTTTGTGGTTCAATATATTTAGTTCTGAGAGAGCAAGGTTGAAATCATCCACTAGTATAGTTTGCTGTCTATTTCTTCCTGCAGCTCTCTTAACTTCTCCCTTAGGAATTTGGATGCAATGCCACTTGGTGAGTATACGATTAGTATTGATATTACTTCATTATCTATGGTACCCTTTAGCAAGATATTGTTTCCTTCCATAAAATCTTTTAATAAGATTTATTTTTGCTTTTGCTTGATCTGAGATCAGGATTGCTGCTGGAACTCTGTCTTTCCAGAAATCAGCTGGAATCAGGATCACTAAACGTCTTTATTCTTGATCTTTTATGGTCAAGGTCAGGGGGTTAGGTCTAGCAATCTCACACACACACACCTTCCTCCCTCAAATGCCATGAAAGACTGACTAAGCATCAGCATCTCAATCTCCTCTTCCTCTTTCTACTCCTCCCACACACGTCACATCCCCCTCTTTGTCTCACCAATCAAGTCAGCATAGAATAGCTGGGGTGGGTCAACCTTCAAACAAGTTAATAGGAACATTCCAATTGGCAATTAGTCTCACTTGCTCCATTATCCAAATGCATTTGCTCAGTTCTAGCCCTTTACATCTCCCACTTTCTTTTGTTTTAGACTACAGGTGGTCGCGCCATCCCTGTCTTTTCAGGGAGGTGAAAACCCCAAAAAGGAGGTGATCACCCCCCCCCTGACTTCTCAGGAGGGGAGATGAAAAGCACCAAAGAGAAGTGGGGATTGCTAGTGGGTTTCTGGGTTGAAGGGCCTTATTAGAGACAAGTATGCAAAACCCCATCAGCATGGGAGTTAATTCACAAGGACATAGCAATAATGCAGAGGCTATTAGTGATGACTCTCCCCACAGTCAGTGCAGACTCGATGTGGTGTAACAAACAGGAATTGTACATGCAAGTAGTGATATAATAAACAATATAAATCAACACGGTTTTGTAAAAGATTTCCAGAAGTCCTAGATAAGGAGGGTATGCAAACACACAGTCACATATACGCCTTCTTCAGCAACTAAGAGATAGTACAAAACCAATCTATTGTCCATTGCTTCATGTGTTAGGGAATCCAATGATTCCCACAAGTTTTTGAAGTCCCACATCAGTCTTTTTATATGTTAGGGAATTCAATGATCCCTACAGGTTTTGAATTCCTGCAACTGTCTTATGATGTCTCAGAGAATCCAATGATTCCTGAGGACTTTCAGTCCTACAATAGTCTTATGATGCCTCAGAGAATCCAATGATTCCTGAGGGTTTTCAAGTCCTATAATGATCTTATCACATCTCAGAGAATCCAATGATTTCTGAGGATTTTCAAGTCCAACAATTTTTGATGTCCATGAGTCAAACGCCATAACTGCCAGGTTCTTTCAGTGGTGGGCACAGTCAGCAACGGAACCATCCAATGTTTCTTGGGTCTTCTCCTTCGTTTCAAGGGTCTGCTCCATCTCTCTCCAATAGACAAGGCAAATATGGCTTGTTGGCACCCATCTGATTCCTTCTCCATCTGTGAAGATACAAGCAAACCCTCTCCCCCAAGCAGTTAACCTATTTGGTCCCTTCCATTCACCACTTTCTGGGTCTCTCCACATCACCTGGCGATTATCTAAAGACAGTGGAACTGCTCACACTGGACACTGCCCTTCGGGTGGGTTATAAAACCTGTCTGCCAGAGCTAGTGCATCATTGTCAAAAATTTAAAAAATTAATGGTATAGAGAACTAAATTTAGAAGTTCTCTAGGGTTACCCATGGCTCCCCATTTCTTTTGTTTTTAGAGGAGTGTCTTAATATCTCTGTTTTTCTCTCTACTATTGCCTGCCCTTGAGGATTAAAGGGTATGCCTGTGGTATGTAAAATCTTATACTGTGCACAAAAGTATGCAAAATGTTTAGATGTATATGCAGGTCCATTGTCGGTTTTTATTGCTTGTGGCACACCCATAATTGCAAATGCTTGTATAAGGAATTCAGTGACCACTTGGGCTGTCTCTTTTGCTGCTGGCATTGCAAAAGTGAATCCTGAAAAGGTGTCTACTACAATGTGGATAAAAGATAGACGACCAACAATTTATAATGGGTCACATCCATTTGCCAAATTTCATTAGGTCTCAAACCACTAAGGTTCTTCCCTGGAGGGAGTGTAGGAGCATGGAAAGGAAGGCAAGCTGTACAGGCTTTTACTATGCTCCTCGCTTCTTCTCTTGTTATTCCAAATTGTAAACGTAAAGCTCAGGCAGCCTGATGATATTTAGAATGAGATTCTTGTGCTTCTTGAAATAAAAGAGTATTGGCCAACATGGTTAGAAGGCTATCTGCCTTTGAATTACCATCAAAAATAGGACCTGGAAGTCCACTATGGGAGTGGACATGCAAAATATAAATCTTACCTGGATGCTTTTTCACTTGCTCTTGAAGTTCCTTAAAGAGCTGATATATATTGGAAGCTACAAATTTTATTTGGGCTGTGGCAATTCTTTGTACCATACCTACTGAATAGGCCAAATCAGATATTATATTTATGTCTCCCGGATAATAAGCAAGAGCTTAGAATGATTGCATACAATTCATTCTGCTGAGTGGACTGAAAAGGAGTTCTGATTACTCTCTTTATAGTTAAGTCACAAGAGTATACAGTGCAAATATTATGTTTGTATTTATCTGTAAAGATAGTTGGTCCTTTAAGAGGAACTTTAGAAACCTTTTATTCAAGAATCCATCACCAATTATGTAACAGTCTGGTTATCTTTAATGGAGACCCGTGTGTAAAATTTGGAGCCATGGCTAATAAAATTTGCCACTCTGGGATGGTTTCACAGCACACATTAACTTGTGCATTAGTATAAAAGGTGTATATCTTGTCAGGTCTTATCCCAGATAATTGTACTGCTCATTTAATGGCCTTTAATAAAATTCTAGCCACAAGCACTGGGTCAGTAATAAGGCTTTGTTCTGGTTGTGCTGGGAGGTTCACCCACTCTATCACACTGTCATCTTGATGAAGGACTGCTGTGGGTGCCTCTTGTGTAGCAAAAACTGATATTTCCAAGGGTTTTTGAGTGACTCTTTCAACCACATTGGATAAAGCCAATTCAACTTCTCTCAAAACCTCTTGAGCTTCTTTTGTAAGCTGGGGTAGTGAATTTAAAGTACTGTCTCCCCTTAAAATGTCATATAATGGTTGCAATTAACAGGTAGTCAAGCCTAGCATGGGACACATCCGTTGGATATCTCCTATCAATTTCTGGAAGTCATTTAAGGTGTTTAGCTTCTCTGTTCTTAAGGAGAGTTTTTGTACTGTAAGCACCTTAGGATATACTTCATATCCTAAATATTGAAAAGGAGCATGTCTTTGAATCTTTTCTGAAGCTATGTGTAATTTATAATTCCTTAGTGTTTCTATGGTTTTTTGTAGACATGCTTCTAACATTTGTTCCTCAGGTGCACATAAGTGTCCTTGGTCAAGTTGTTCCTGTACTATGTCTAGTAAGGCCTGAATTTTATAGCTACCTAAGGGCCACTGTTCTATCCACATTGGTGTATCAGTTTTCCATTGGATAGGAACAGGTGAAAGTGTTGGCAGGCCTTCAACAGCAGCCCTGCCTAAAAAACCGAAGTACTCATTTTTAACCCTAAGTGTTGTAAAATGTCTCTTCCCCACAGATTGATGGGCATTTTTTCAACTATAAAAGGAGTAAAAACTCCTGTTTCACCTTCAAATATCCAGCTTAAAGGGGTAGCACTAACTTCAGCTGGTATTGATCCTCCTACCCCAGATATGTAGGTATCTGCCTTAGTCTTTGGCCAGTGACTGCGCCAGTTGGCACCTCGAATGACTGTGCGATCTGCACCTGCATCCACCAGTCCTTCTAATGGTATGTTATTTATATAGATGGTGAGCATAGGTCGGTCAGCTATCACAGCTGCTGTCCAGTATATTCCTAGGTTTGGCTGCTTGGAGTCAGAACGTGGGTGGCTGTCACCAAATTGTTTATTAGGGGTCTGTATCAATAAACCCGATGCTACTACTTCCCCTGGTTGATAAGTCACACATTGTCTACCTGTGTTAGTGACTAGGATATTATCTACACATTCCCCAGTTTCCCACATCAGTGTATGAATGAACACTGTTTTGTAAGTACTCTCAGGAGGTGAAATGGTCAAGCCTACTGTCCTTGGAGGCAAGGGATCCATAGGCTGGAGAGGAACAGATTAACCTCTCCAAGGGATATCTCAGTTGTCCCAGCTACATATAACTCTATCCTACCTAATTGTAGTCCCTTTCTCCCATCATGTTGCTTCCTGGCTGACTGATTGTGTAATCCCTTTCTCCCCTCAGATGGCTTCCTGGATGATTGGTCATGTCTGGGTATTGGACTTGGAGGCACTCTCTGGGTGTGGCATCGGCTGCCATCATGCCCCAAGTGTTTTTTGCCTGGGGCCCTGGAGCTGGGCCTCTCATCCCGTTTCCCTGAATTAGTCTACATTCTGATGCCCAATGGAGTTCTCTGTTACATTTTGGACATGGGGTTTTTGGTCTTGTTCTCCCAGTCTGTTTTCTCACTCTGTCTCTATGCCAACATTGAGCTTTCAGATGGCCTACTTTACTGCATTGAAAGCATTGATGAATCTCTCTGGAAATCCCTTGCCAAAAGGGATCCTGTCTTCCTATGTTGGGATCTTGGGAAGTCTGCACCATAGCCTGGCTATAAAAGGTATTTGTGCCCACTGTGGCACAGCATCTTATGATCTCTTCTAAAGGAGCATCCCTATGTAGTCCTAGTATAATCCTTCTACAAACCTCATTGGCATGTTCTCTAACAAGTTGCCTTACCAAAGTGTCTGTAACTTCATTTTCACCATTAGCCCGTATGACAGCTGTCTGCAAATGTGCCACAAAATCAGCAAAGGGTTCATTTGGTCCTTGTACAATTTTTGTGTAGGTCTCACCTTTGTAGTTTTTACTAGGGAGAGAAGCCCATGCTATTTCTTTTACATTTTCAATTGCTTCAATAAGCCCTTTCTGTAATCTAGTTATGGGGGTTGGTGATTGCTGGGGGGGAGGTGCCGATGATATCACTGCCCCTTCCACTACTCTTCCTCCCTCTCTGCCTGAAGGTAGAGTTGATGTGGGCTGATCAATAATCTGCCTGTAAGAGGGGTTGAAATTTCTTTAAGATAATAAGAGTCCACACACCCTAATTCCTCATTCAAATCCCTTAGCCCTCTGGCAAGGTCTTGAGTTTGCTTATCTTCTATCTTTTTTTCCTCATACTTCCTCCTCTGTCCATTTTTTAGAACTTTTCCTTCTCCTATAACTTGCTCAATAGCTTAAGTCTAATTGAATCACGTATATACATATATATATATATAAAATACCTCTGCAGAAATTGAACAAGGCCCATTTTTTGCATAAAATTCTTTCATTTCAAGTCCCACTAGCTTCCAGTTATCTACACTTAGTTTTTCTTCCTTTAAGAACCAAGGGGACATGTGAATCAATGAGTTTAAGAGATTATCCATTTGTGGGCTGGTTACAAGTAAACTCTTCTCGTCAATTATCTTAATTATATCCTCTATAGCATTTCTAGATGAGGCTAAAGCAGGGGCTGGGGTTGGAGCAGGGTCAGCTGAGGCCGAGGGAATGTCTGTACCTAACACCTGCCCCATCTCAGCTATTAGAGATTGCTGGTTTAGTCCTTAATAGTTCCTTATTTCTATTAGAATACTCACCTAATCTCCTGGTTACCAGAGGACTTTGGTGGAAGTAGGGTGCCGGCCCCACATTTGGATGCCAAAATGCTGGAACCTGTCTTCCCAGAAATCAGCTGGAGTCAGGATCACTAAACGTCTTTATTCTTGATCTTTTATGGTCAAGGTCAGGGGGTTAGGCTAGCTACCTCACAACACACCTTCCTCCCTCAAATGCCATGAAAGACTGACTAAGCATCAGCATCTCAATTTCCTCTTCCTCCTCCTGCTCCTCCCACACACGTCACTTCCCCCTCTTTATCCCACCAATCAAGTCAGCACAGAATAGCTGGGGAGGGTCAACTTCAAACAAATTAATAGGGAACCTTCCAATTGGCAATTAGTCTCACTTGCTCCATTATCCAAATGCATTTGCTCAGTTCTAGCCCTTTACAGATTGCTAGCGCTGTTTTTTTTTTTTTTTTTATTTTCATTTGAAGCATAACTGATTCTGCTCTAGCTTTTTACATTTACTGTTTATGTATCACTCTGCTTTAAAGGTGTTTCTTGTGAACAACATATTGTAGGATTCTGGCTTTTAATCCAGTCTGCTATCTGCTTCTATTTAATGGGAAAGTTTATCCCATTCATATTCATAGGTAAAAGGACTAATTCTGTATTTCCCATCATCTTATTTATCCCAAGTTAAGCACTTTTCTTTCCTTTCCCCCTTTCCCCCCTCACCAGCATTTTGCTTCTGACCACCACTCCCTCAAACAGTTCTTCCCCTTTATAGCTCATTCCCATTTCTTATACCTTTCCCCTACACTTCTGTTTTCTCTTCTATTAATCTCCCCATTTTCTTTCCCCTTTCCCCTCCCACTTCCCTATAAGATGAGACAAGTTGCTCTGTGAAACCAAATATGTCTAATATTCTCTCTTTGAGCAAATCTTTGAGCAAAAAGGAAGATTCACCAAATATTCATTCCCCTTCCTTTTCCCCTCAATTATAATAGGTCTTCTTTGTCTTTTCATGAGATGTAATTTCCTTCATTTTACCTCCATTTTCCTCTTTTTTTTCCAGGATAATACCTTTTATACCCATACTCTCTAACTATACCCTTAAGGGAGATATCATTCTCTCCTTTTTGCCTTTTTATGCTTTCTCCTGAGTTTTGTGTTTGGAGATCAAACTTTTTGTTCTGCTCTGGTCTTTTTATCAGAAATAAATGAAATTTGTTTTTATTATTGAATGTCCACTTCTTCCCTGAAAATCAATGATGGACATCTCTTAATTTTCCAGTTTTGATTATTATAAGAAAGTTGTTATAAACATATGACAATCCAATTGCTTTGATGTTTTTGGCATAGAGGACTACCAGTGGTATGGCTAGGTCAAAGGGCACACAATCATAAGGGTATATTCAAAGTTCAGTAACTTTTTGTGCATACTCCAAATTCCTTTCGAGAATGGTTGTACCCATTTGTATAACCACCAAGAGTGTACCAATGTGACCATTTTCTATATCTTGTTCAATATTTACCATTTTCCTTCACCCCTCATTTGTCAAACTGATGGGTATGAGGTGGAATTTAAGAATTGTTTATTTTTCATTTCTTTAATAAGTAGTGATTGGAACATTTTGGGGGGTGTAGTCATGGATATCCTAAATTGTTTCCTTTGAGAATTGTCTATTCATAAACTTAGAGAATTTATCAATTGGGAAATGGCTTCAATGATTCATCATCCCCGCAGCTCAATTCTTTGTGTTTAATGCTAGTGTACAAGATATCTTTCTTTCTGTATGTTGGGTAGTTAATTTGTTCCACTATTCAATTCCTTCTTTTTTAGAAGCTGGTTCCAAAGAATATTTTTATGGAATAATTCTAACATATCCTTTTGTCCTCTCTATATCTGTTCTCAGCCAAACTAAAAGAGCTCATTAAAGTTTCTTGCTAAGGAAAGGAAAGACTCTGTTACTTTTCTTCCTTTGCTAATCTGCCAGGCAGTATGTTAAAGCCTGAACTACAAAGGCCAGTATGAGCAAGTAGAAGTAAGGGAATGTCCTAATTAAAGAAAGCCATGGCTAGTTTATTTCCTTTCTTCTTTACCATTGCAAGACAGCTGTGCTTCCTGTCTATTTCTCTTTATTTTAATGGTAGGTAAAGTCTTGTCTTCTAAGAATAACTCATTAATACCGGGGGAGAGGGGGAAAGCTAGAAACAAACAAACAAACAAACAAACAAACAAACAAACAAACAAACAAATAAATAAATAAATAAGCTCTCATAGCTCCAATAACTACTTCCTCATTAATTTGAATTATAAGCAACCTCTGAGCTAAAATCTTTGCCAAAAAAACCCACAGTGGAATAAGCCCTGTTATCAAAGATAAAAGAGCTTGCTACAAATTCTCTAGTACTTATTAGTTATGTTGCCTTAGATAAGTCATATAAACTCACTGAAGTTCAGATTTCTGATTCTTAAAATTGGGGCAATAATATGTTTATAATCTACCTTGCAAGGACACTAGCAAGAGTGCATTTTGAAGCTCATGTAGTACTATACACAAGTTATTTTTTGATGATTAGGATTTAGAACCAAATCTTGATCTTTTTAATTGTTTTCACTTTAAGGCTAAAGTTGAGTAATGTGATGGAAGGAAGGTTTATTAGAAGATACACCACAGGAAATATGTCCCTATTCCCAAATTTCCTATGTATCCTCATATAAAATATTATATTATAATTTATCTTTTAGTTATTAGCAAAGACTATCACAAGATCCTTCCTGGAGATAGGGTCAAAGAGTCTTGGAATAGCAGAACTAGAAAGGATATCATTCTACAGTTGAGAAGCCTAAGGACAAGAAAATATAAATAATTTATACAGAATCATAAAGAAAGTATACAGCAAAGCTATGATTTAAATTTGGATCTCATGGCTTCAAAGGCTGGCTCTTCCTTTTCCCATGTGACCTTTAGTAAGTCATTTACTTCTTTGCCTCAGTTTATTCCTTTGTAAAATGATATGGTTGAACTAAGTCACCTGTAAGGTCCATTCTAGCTCCATTGTTATCTTATAATAGGTAAGATACCATGTACATGATGCCAACCCTTACTATCTTCCTCTCTGAGGCTACTTCTTCTTATTTCCTTTATTTAAGAAATAAAAGAGATAATCTCTAATATTCCTTCCAGATTTAATTCAAAAGATCTCTTATAACTCTATACCTACACTAAGTGTCATGTAGTTCTTTGCCAGTTGCCACAGTGGTTGCAAGAAACAGGCAAAATTAATTTAGTAAAGACAAACAGAGAATTCTAGGAAAGGAGAAGTCTTTCCAATATCCTTCCTGGCTCTAAGTTGGAGCAGAGGTGGGACTGTGGGATATAAGATGACTAGACTATTTTCTCAGAAATGATAGACAATACTTTCAATATAAATATAAACATATATATTTATACATACATACATACATACACACACACATATATATGTGTGTGTGTATTAAGTCCTTTGTGAGCATACCCAGTATGATTGTCCCCAGGTACTTCCTTTCTCCTTTTCATATTTGATACACCTTTGTTTCCTTTGATAGAAGCCATCATTCCAAACGATAATAACACACGTTCCTTTCCCCTCTCATTTTAAGAGGTGGCAGGGGTCTCAGAAATCACCTTGTTCAATCTCTTCATCTTACACCTAAGAAAATGAAGCAAAACATTAAATGACATGTCTAGAATCACAAAGTTAATAAGTATCTAAGATAAGATTTCAACCCAGTTTTTCCCAACTCCAAGTTATGGGGAAGATTCATTATGTTTAACTTCTCAAAAATCACTCAGATAAGACTGCATTCTTAAGGACTCCTGCTTCCCAGTGATATTTCCATTTTGCCATGCTATCTTAAAGGTAGCAGTTAAAATGAGTTGTATTTCAGTATATACATAATACAGTATAGTAGAGTATATACATACCTCACTGCCAGTGGAATTGCTTTCTTATGGTATATCACCTTGCCAGAAAAATCTCTAAATAAAACAGTTTAAAGACATATTAATCATTATAGCATAGGTGTGCTAGAACCAGATCAAACCTGCTTGTGAAAGCAGACTGTTAAATTTCAGCAAGAGCATTTACATCTCAGAAACTGGCAAATACTACAAATTGAGGTTTAATTTACTATTCTGTTGATTGTCTAGACTTAAAAAAGTATGTTAGTAATATAGATTAATCTTAAAAGTATGTCCCATGTTCATTAAAAAGTCAGTTGCTAAACATTTATCAGTACAGCCTGTCTGTACATAGATGGAGTTCAATCCTATATGCTTTATGAAGATGAATTAACTCCCTGAGGTATATTCTCAACAAATCTCAGAAGAGAACTGTGTCTTCTTCCTTTTAAATACCCTACCCTTGTTTCTTCTTGACCTTCTCAGGTGCCCAAATCCCTTCATCTGCCTTGTCTAAATAATATTCAGGTCTTCAAATATCATCTCTGTTATTATGTCATTGTTATTATGAATGTCATTGTGTTGCACAAGGGGAGGTTCTAAAACCAGTGTCCTCTTAGCTCAAGTTTGATGTTTAGACAAAATGAAGACTCATGAGTCACTAAACATTTAAGAAACAAGGAGCCTTATTTTATAGCAGGACATGCAGGAAGGAGACAGTGACACAGCTTCACAACACAGGGAGCCATTCATCTCCTTCTGGAAACATGTCTATTAAGTTCATTTTCAGGATAGGGCATCTCATGTAGTCTCAGATGCTCACCAATTCTGAGAATCCATTGCCACACTTGAATGGCACCTTTTAAGGTCAATAAGGTACAGCAGGGAAGCTGGGGCCAAGCGGGTTGTACAGAAGAGAAGAAATTGTATCAGAATGAGCAAAACTATATCGAAAACTTGTGGTTCTATCATATACTACCCTTTGATGGATTTTCTAGTGGACCTTCTACTATTTAAATGAGTAGAGAGAGTCCTCTTGTTATGGGTGGTACTAAGAGAGGGAAAAGGAGTAAAGTAAAAACAAAAACAACCAAAACAAAAAAAAATGGAAAATGTGGAGTCTAAGCCCTCTCTCCCTCCTTTGGAAGAAGCAAGTATCAAGTTTTTTAATAAGACAGTCTTCTCAGAGTGGGGAATACTAAGGGGAAAAAAGGAACAGAACCAATAAAATGAAAAAAAAATGTAAAGGAATATAGAATCTTAAACCTTTCCTTTCTTCAGAAAGACTAAGTCTCAGTCCACTCCATACAATAGATGATATCATATATTTGAGGTTCACAGTGGGTATAACAAGGGCAAAGTGCCAGTAATAAACCAGAGGAGCATGAAAAATTACCTCCGCAGCCTGAGTGATGAGAGATCCGTTCTAGCTGGAGATTTTTTTCTCCTGATGTGAGATAGTGATGGTGAACAGAATCACTGCTACATTAGGGGAGTGATACAAAACTGTGCCCCCCTTAGAGGCCTCAACCATCCCCTTCTTCTATAGAAACTAAACAAGAAATCTTCTTCACTCACATTCAGTGACTCACAATAATCACCAAATCAAACAAGAGCAGCTAGTTGGCGCCATAGTGCACAGAGTGCAAGGTCTAGAGTCTGGAAGACTTATCTTCAGGAGTTCAAAGCTGGCTTCAGACAATTCCTAGTCATATATTCCTGGTCAAATCACTTGACCTTGTGGGATTTATTGTTTCTATTGGATACTACTCCACTGGATGAGTTATCCCTTTGTCAAGCCAGTTTGCCTCAGTTCCCGCCTCTGTAAAATGAGCTGAGAAGAAAATGGCAAACACTCTAGTATCTTTGCCATAAAAACCCCAAATGGGGCCATGAAAAATCAGACACAACTGAAGTAACTCAACATAAAAAAAGGACAACAACTAACTGGTCCTGTGATATAAAATTTATTAGAAATCCCTGGACTTCTGACCTTGTGAAGCTATATGTTACTGGTGCCCATCAACAGTGCCTTCTGAAATGGCAATCTTTGCACACCAAGCTATTCGTAGCAAAGATCAGTCTTTATACTATAACACAAGTTATTAGAAATCTTGAACCATTAGAATTTTATAAATTATGTATTCCTGTTACCCATTTCTACCCTTTCCTTGATTCCCATAAATCCCCCCCCCCACCAACATTAGGATTCTGAAGAAAGAACTAAAGCTAAGATTGCTATCAAAATGCACATTTGTTCACTATTACCATCCATCTCCATGATTTGTGAGCTGAATTGTGTACAGACCTAAGCAGCTAACTAATAGAAAATACAGTAGAAACAATTTTTTAAGTTCATCTATATAAGCTGTATACTTGTGCTAGAAAAAACACATCAGCTATGACTTCTAATCCAATTCAAATAGATTTATTAAGCATCTACATGTAAGACTTTAATATTTCATGGGATATAGAGTTTGGTAGCAATATAGGATGGAGTGTACATAAGTACCAAGGTGAATTGCAGAGATAAGTAGTTTTTTATAAAGTCCTGGAAGGGGAGAATTCCGTAAATATCAGATGAGTCTTTATTAAAAAAGTGAGATTTGAAGAGATAGAGAGAGAGAGAGAGAGAGAGAGAGAGAGAGAGAGAGAGAGAGAGAGAGAGATAGAGAGAGAGAGAGAGAGAGAGGGAGGGAGGGAGGGAGAGGAGGGAGGGAGGGAGGAAAGGCTTTACAGAGTTCTTTATATTTTCTCATTTGATCTTCACCAAAACCCTTTGAGATGTCATTGTCCTTAATTCACAGATGAGGAAATAGAGGTTGAGAGAAGTTACTTACCTAGGGTAACTCAACTAATAAGTTCAAAGCCTAAGTTGGGCATTTGCCCAGAGATTTTCTGACTCCGAGCCTAGACCTATTACATATACAGTACACAGGTACAATGTATTCAGCAGGGACTAACAGAGACAATATATCTAGCAGAAAACAGTCAGGGAAACGAATTTCAAGGCAGGTAGTAAAATAACCTCACCAGAAAATATCACTGGCTCAGAAATATCAGAAGCATGAGCCTCCATGTATGAACTCTGACCACCATGCTATATCTACTTTATATATCTTTTTTATGTATATGACTTTTCACATAGATTCCCTAGAAGGGGTTCTATTCTTCTTACTAATGGTACACAAATTTTTATGAACATATGCTTGGTCTATGGGGAAAACATTTTATTGCCACATTTCTTAGTATTCTATTTTATGAAATACCTTTATTTTCAACTTATATTGTCCTTTTTATTGCTAATAAAATTGTGTATCAATTGGGGTTATGATTTCTGGGTTTGAGCCAATAATGACACACATTGTGCCTTAAGCCTGCAGTAGATTTTCTTGGGAAATTATAATGCGCAAGCCTATGATGTGCAAGGAACTGTACTTAGTGCCAAGAGTGAGTATTACCTCTAGAAGCTATCAAGTAGATCATCGCCACCATCCCCCCCTAGAACAGAGGATTCCTTTTGAGTGTTTTAAATTTGAAACAGTAAATAGGACTGCAAAATGGAAAGCACTGACTCACAAAATGAAGAATAGGACGTGAGATAATGGGGTACTGAGGAAGGTTTTGGAACATGTGAGTAGCACACTGAATGTGGGCTTTTTAACATGATTAATGAGGGAATGAAGTTCAGTATGGTTTGTAGTGGGGAGAAATTGGTAGCAGAAGGCAATGAGAATTATTCAACTATGAGGTGATGATAAACTTCACAAGAGGATTGTGGTAAGAATGCAGAACATGGATTGGAAGTGATCAACATTTTAAAAAAATTACCAGAATTTGGTGATAGACTAAATATAGAAAATGAATGAAGGCTGAGTCAAAGATGATTTTGCCATGCTGGGATTGCATTTCCTTTCTCATATATGGTTGTGTAGTTGCAGATTGTAGCATGATGTTCTAGAATGAGCCCTTAAAAGAACATCTTATTTTATTAAAAGGATTTCAAAGGAAATGTTCTGCATTAACTCTTCAATTCCTTTTATAAAAGAACAAAATATCAGAACACCTAATAAAATGAGAGCAACCGTCAATGACCTATTTACTCACTCTCTATTGTTTATTTTGTCAACAATTAATATTCTCAAATCCTTATTTATTGGTGTCAAGTTATTTCTCTGATGTGATTTCTGAACTTACATCTAAAGGAATCTCTACTTCTAGCATCTAATGAGTTTTCAGTCACAATCTAAACCCTACCTTTCTTGTTGGATTGAATGTTTTTCTTTGATGTTTGGGGAAAATGTTCATTAACAAATTAAGAATGTCTTTCATGCATTTTGCTTGTGAATCCAAACAGTATAATCTCTTGTTCATTAGGAGCACTTTGTGTGAATCACTGTAGTAGTAATAGGTTGTTTTGAGAGATGTTACCCAAAATAATGCTGCTGTCCTCAAAAGTACTGCTTTTGTTTCCTTAGAAGAAATTGTGTGATCTGTGAATCACTGCAGCTGAACTGCAGCCATTTTGTTGTCATAGTAACCATGGAGGTTGCACTTGAAATGATGGTTGAGGCAATCACTGTGCTCAGCAAGAGATCCAGGCCAATCTTTCCCAGCTGCTTTTGTTGTCCATATTCTATAGGAGCAGAGTCTTTATGCTTTCATTTTTTATTACTTGAAGAATGGGAAAAATAGTTTATATAGAATAGTTTATAGTTTCCAAAGTTCTGTGAGATAGTGATAGTAGTATTATCCCCCAATATTATAGGTGTGAAAATTGAGTCTCCAAGATATAAAATGGCTTGTCCAGAGTCACACAACTTAGAACTGAACCCAAGTCTTATGACTTTAAATCCAGTGATATGTCTACTTATACCATTAAAACTCAAATCAGGTCACCATACTATGACACTGAAATTCAAATCAAGTCACTATACCATGACATTATAAGTCAAATCAAGTTTCAATTTAATATATCAAAAAGAGTTTGAGTATCTACTGTGTACTCCATATCTCAAAAGGCACAATAGGAAATATGAAAGAACAAGAATGCATGATACCTGCATTTAAGAGACTTATTACTGTTTTATACCCTACCTTTCTCTTCCATTTTCTTTGTTGAATAATAGTAAACAGAAAGCTAAAAAAAACATTAAGCTATATTGGGTTTTCTCCTCTTTTGAGGGAGCTATCCTCCTACATAGAAATGGACTATTTCTCTCCTGAGCCATGAGCACATACAATTAGCAGAGGTTATCACTCACTAGCAGATAGCTAAGGCTCAACTTACCAGCATTTCCTTGTCTAACAGGATGGGGGAAATTTAAACATTTTAGTCTCAGTCCTTCTTTCCACATTGACAATCAGAAATGAGCAGCTATAAATATAAGCAGACTTAGAGGTTATTTAATGTCATTTCAGGTACAAGAGGAAGATGAAGCCTGTATTTCTAATAAAGGAATTACCAACTCTTCTTACTCTGAAACTGAGAAACTGAAGTAGTCTAGTGGATCTGGCATAGAGTTAGGAAGATCTGAGTTCAAATCCATCTTTAGATACTTACTGGCTAGATGATCCTAGGCAATTCAATTAACTTCAGTTTCCTATTTTTGTAGCTTATTAATTAACTATTAAAAATGGGGGTCATAACAGCACCTACCTCTTAGAGTTATTGTGTAGACTAAATGAGCTATTACTTGTAAAATCCTTAGCGCATTGCCTAGCATAAAGTAGGTACTTAATGAATGCTTGTTTCCTTCCTTTAACAAAGAATGTTATAAAACATGAATATAAAGCATATTATTGAGCTATATAAGAATAATGGGGAGACATGAATTGATACAAACTTCAGGACCAAGAAAATTGTACCAATGACTGCAACAATGCAAATAGAAACAACAACAAATCAATCACAACAAAAATACTGTGAAATGAAAACAAACAAGTTAATTGCTTGGGAAAAATTTGGTCTTGAATTTCATGAAATATCATTTTAAGGCATATTGCATCACCTCTAAAAACCTGAAGTTTTTTGTTAGGTAATCCAATAGCAAGAATTTTGGGGAAAGTACCTCCCCTATTTTGCACTGTTGCATATAATGTCAGACGTTTTTTTAATACATTGGTTAATTTTTCTAAACAATTTTTCACCCCTCTATTTTATTCTTTGTTATAAAGGATAACTTTCATAGAAAGGCAAAGGGAGGAATTTATATCACCTATATTCATAAGTGTTGTAAAACAAAAGATTAAAAATTTATTTCAAATGAAAAAAAAGATAAACCTTTCATTATTAAAGATAATACTTAACTGTCAGCTTCCTAAAGGCAGGAATTGTTAATTTTCATCTTTCTTTCATCAGAACCTTGTATAAAGGGAACAATTATGTCCAGAGCTTCTTGAGAGCAGGAACCAGTTTTAACCTTTCTTGAACTTAACATAGTGCCTGGCTTGTAGTAAGCACTAAATACAATGTTTATTGATTGACTGGCTGGCAATATATAGCTGGATTAAATAAACTGAAATACTTCTAAGAAATATCTTGGTGATCTTCAATTCACAGTAGGAATTAAATAACTCCCATGAGATCCTTTCCAGGGAGCAGACTTCCAAAAAGTAGAGAGGCACTGGATAATTAAAGGGTGAGGAAGAGAACTATAGAGAGAATGAGTTACTTAGAAATCCCATGATACATTTTACCTATTTCAAAACTTTAGCTCAGACTAATTGGTCAGTCAATAATAATTCCTTAAACACCTACTATGTGCCAGTCAGTGTACTAAGTGCGTTAAGAATTTTATAACTTTTCTGAGGGAAAATACTGCTGTTGCATATTTAATAGCTCTGGTTAAGTTACAGTTAAGTTAAATGATAGAGTTATACAAAAAGTGGGGCATGGCTGCCTCATATCATGTTCCATATGTGCTGAGGGTGGATTTAAATATTGTGTGCCCTCAAGACATCTGCTCTAGCCTGCCAACTAAGGAAATGGAGGACTCCTTATGCACAGGCTAAAGAAAAATGTAACAAATGGAAACCGTTTCCAGGAAATCATCACTCTTCAGGACTGAAAGGGATCTAGTTTGTCTAGTCCAATTACTTTATTTTAGAGACAGGGAAACTGAGGTTGAGAGAGATAGAATTTTATTTCCAGTGTTACAGTCTAGTAAATGGCAGAACAGGTTGGAACCCAGGTCTCAAGACTCGTTTTCCAGTGATTTTCCTGCTAAATGAAGCCAGAATGTCAATTTTAGTCACACTCTTCTCAATAGTCTACAGTTGCTTTCCAATTTAGCAATTTTCAATTAATTTGAGGAGTATGCTGGGTTTTGTTTACTGAATTACCTACTCAATGGAATCAAAGTATCCATGTGCTCCTTGACATTTTACTTTTATTTGGTTCTTTGATAAAGACCTTATTTGTTAAATATATATATATGTAAAACTGAGCCACATTTATAAAATAAGCACAATTTTCTAGTTGATAATCAAATGAACAGTTTCCAGAAGAAAAAATCAAAGATATCAATGGTCACGTGAAAAAAGATACTGCCAGATACCATGACCATGATAAGTACTTTCTTTTACATTTTAAAATTGTAATAAGTTTATTCATTTTTAATACATATTTCTTTATGAATCATGTTGGAAGAGAAAAATCAAAACAAAAGAGAAAAACCATTGGAGAGATAAAAAAACAGAAAAAAGAAGTTAACATAGCATGTGTTGATTTATATTGAGTCTCCTTCATTCTTTTTCTGGGTGCAGATGGCATTTTCTGTCCAAAGTCTATTTGGATCACTTTGGATCACTGAATTACTGAGAAGAACTAAGCTTTTCATTGTATATTCTTGTTCTCGTCATGTACGATGTATTCCTGGTTCTGTTTGTTTTGCTCAGCATCACTTCATGTAAATCTTTGCAGCCCTTTCTATGTTTATAATTTTTTTATAGAATAATATTCCATTACTATCATATACCATGACTTCTTCAGCCATTCCCCAACTGATGGGTATCCACTCCTTTTCCAATTCTTTGCTACCACAAAATGAGCTGCTACAAACATTCAGCTCTAACAATAATGCATTAGTATCCCAGTTTTCCCCCATCCCCTCAAACATTTATAATTATATTTTCCTGTCATCTTAGGCAATCTGAGGGGCATGAGGTGTTAACCCAGAGTTGTTTTAATTTTCATTTTTCTAATCAGTAGTGATTTAGAGCCTTTTTAATATAACTATAAATGGTTTAATTTCTTCATCTGAATCATATCCTTTGACCATTTATCAATTGGGGAATGACTTGTATTCTTATAAATTTGACATAGTTCTTTATATATTTTAGAAATACTGGCTGCAAATATTTTTCCCAGCTTTGTGCTTCCCTTTTAATCTTGTTTCTGTTAGTTTTGTTTGTGCAAAACCTTTTTAATTTAATGTAATCCAAGTTGTTCATTCTGTCTTTCATAATTTTCTCTAATTCTACTTTGGTCATAAATTCCTCCTATCAACTCTGAGATACCATGACATCTCTCAGATTGGCTTAGATGACAGAAAAAAATAATGATGAATGTTGGAGGGATGTGGGAAAACTGGAACATTATTGATGGAAATGTGAACAAATCCAACCATTTTGGAGAGCAATTTGGAAACTATGCTCAAACTGTGTATATCCTTTGATTTAGCAATGTTTTTATTGGGCTTATATCTCAAAGAGATCTTAAAGAAGGGAAAGGTACACACAGTGCAAAAATGTTTGTGGCAAATTTGTAGTGGCAAGAAACTAGAAACTGAGTGGATGCCCATAAGTTGGAGAATGGCTGAATAAGTTATGATATATGAATGTTATGGAATATTATTGTTCTGTAAGAAATGATCAGCAGGATGATTTCAGAGAGGAGTGAAGTGACATGAACTGATGTTAAGTGAAATGAACAGAACCAGGAGATTATTATACATGGCAACAACAAGACTATACAATGATACATTCTGATAGACTGGGCTCTCTTCATTAATGAGATGATTCAAATTATTTCAAAGAAAGCCATATACACCCAGAGAGAGGCCTATGGGAACAGAGTGTGGACCATAACATAACATTTTCATGCTTTCTGTTGATGTTTGCTTGCATTTGGTTTTCCTTCTCAGGCTTTTTTTTTTTCTTTCTTGATCTGATTTTTCTTGTGCAGCAAGTTAACCATATAAATATGTATACATATATTAGATTTAACATATAATTTAACATTAAAAATTCCTCTCTTCTCCAAAGATCTGATAAATTATTCCTTGTTTTTGAATTTGTTTATAGTATGATCTTTTATGCCCAATTATGTACCTATTTGACCTTGTCAAATAGTGAGTTCTTATTCCAGAAGCTGGAGTTTGGGGATTTATCAAAAACTAAATTACTATAGGCCTTGATTATTTTTTTTTATTCATTTTTCCAAATTATCCCCTCCCTCCCTCCACTCTCTCCCCCCGATGACAGGTAATCCCATACATTTTACATGTGTTACAATATAACCTAGATACAATATATGTGTGTAAATACCATTTTCTTGTTGCACATTAATTATTAGCTTCCAAAGGTATAAGTAACCTGGGTAGATAGACAGTAGTGCTAACAATTTACATTCACTTCCCAGTGTTCCTTCTCTGGGTGTAGTTATTTCTGTCCATCATTGATCAACTGGAAGTGAGTTGGATCTTCTTTATGTTGAAGATTTCCACTTCCATCAGAATACATCCTCATACAGTATTGTTGTTGAAGTGTACAGCAATCTTCTGGTTCTGCTCATTTCACTCAGCAACAGTTGATTTAAGTCTCTCCAAGCCTCTCTGTATTCCTCCTGCTGGTCATTTCTTACAGAGCAATAATATTCCATAACCTTCATATACCATAATTTACCCAACCATTCTCCAATTGATGGACATCCATTCAACTTCCAGTTTCTAGCTACAACAAAAAGAGCTGCCACAAACATTTTGGCACATACAGGTCCCTTTCCACTCTTTAGTATTTCTTTGGGATATAATCCCAATAACAGCAATGCTGGGTCAAAGGGTATGCACAGTTTGATAACTTTTTGGGCATAGTTCCAAATTGCTCTCCAGAATGGCTGGATTCTTTCACAACTCCACCAACAATGTATCAGTGTCCCAGTTTTCCCACATCCCCTCCAACATGCATCATTATTTGTTCCTGTCATTTTAGCCAATCTGACAGGTGTGTAGTGGTATCTCAGAGTTGTCTTAATTTGTATTTCTCTGATCAGTAGTGATTTGGAACACTCTTTCATATGAGGGGAAATAGTTTCAATTTCATCATTTGAGAATTGTCTGTTCATATCCCTTGACCATTTATCAATTGGAGAATGGTTTGGTTTCTTATAAATTAGGGTCAGTTCTCTATATATTTTGGAAATGAGATCTTTGTCAGAACCTTTACTTTTAAAAATATTTTCCCAATTTGTTACTTCCCTTCTAATCTTGTTTGCATTAGTATTGTTTGTACAGAAACTTTTTAGTTTGATGTAATCAAAATCTTCTATTTTGTGATCAATAATGATCTCTAGTTCTCCTCTGGTCATAAATTCCTTCCTCCTCCACAGGTCTGAGAGGTAGACTATTCTCTGTTCCTCTAATCTATTTATGATCTCATTCTTTATGCCTAAATCATGGACCCATTTTGATCTTATCTTGGTATATAGGCCTTGATTATTGAATCCTGTGTATCTAATCTATTCCACTAATCCACCATTGTATTTCTTAACCAATACCAAGTGGTTTTTATTTAATGCTTTATAATATAGTTTTACATTTGTAATTCTTTGTAATTTTTTTTCACTAATTCCCTTGATATTTTTGAGCTTTTGTTCTTCTAGATGCATTTTGCTTTTATTTAATGTTTTGGCAATTTGATTGGTATGACACTGAATAAGTAGACAAAATTAGGGCAGAATTGTCATTTTTATTATATTAGCTCAGCTTAGCCATAAACAATTGATATTTTTCCAATTGTTTAGATATGATTTTATTTGTGTGAGAAGTGTTTTATAATTGTGTTAATATAGTTCTTGGGTTTATCTTGGCAGGTAGACACCCCCAATAATTTATTTTGTCTACAGTAAGTTTAAATGGAATTTCTCTTTCTATCTCTTGCTGATGAGTTTTGTCAATAATATATAGAAATGATCATTTTGTGGGTTTATTTTATATCCTGCAACTTTACTAAAGTTGTGACATGTGTTCATTGAAGTCAGGGACTAGATATCTTTTCAAAGAATAATAAAAATGTTCACCAAGAAAAGAACTTGTGTGTATAAGAGTAATGGCAAGAAAAATGGATTTGAAGCTAGAAGATTTCAGTTTAAATCCTGGCTGTAATATTTATTTAGTTTATGTATCATTTTGGGTAAATCACTTTCCCTCAGTTTCAGTTTCTTTATCTAGAGAATAAAATGGTTGTATTATATAACCCTTAATATCACTGCTTGTTCTACGTTTTATAAGCAAATCTTTTTATATGTTCTCCTCCTTCAATCGGAGACTAATACAATAACTGTCTCAACTTTTGTTGAGACCAATAGAATAACTGTCCAAAAGATTATATGGACAGCTGAGGTGGACCTGAGCCCAAATTGTCTGGCTCTTACCTGTTGTTGTGCAATATTTCCAGAAATGTCATGGAAGGTGGTCAGTAATTATGTACTGATTGGTTAGTCATTTTTATCTGTAGACTGAGAAAGGCAAGGAACAGGATGTGTAATGTCACCCTCAACATCACTATTTTTCCTCTGTAGGTTGCAGTCTATACTATTTTAATTTCCGCAGATACGCCCACTGGCTCTTGGCAGGGCCTCCCCATGTCTCTTTCTGCTGTTCAATATTTTTTTTTTTATATACTGCAAGTTTCTAACTTCCCAAATGTGTGTGGAAGTGTGAAACTTTCAATTTGGCAGACCATTTGGACAAAAGCCAATCCAATGCAGCCAGCATCTTATGGGCTTCACTACCTTGGATTACCATATTGAAGAGTCATAATGGTCTTGCAATTATTGTAAAGTGATTTTTATATCTTTTGTTAAGTGCCACAATTTTTAAAACCTTTTTTTTTTCTTCTGTGAAATATGTAAAGGATCTCTTCAAAAAAAAAAAAAAGCAATAAATGCACAAAAGTAGCTTGTTACAGTGGGAATTTATTTGGCACTAATCCTTTTTTTTTGTTACTGGAATCCTTGCATCATAATATAATGTTCCTATGTATATTTGGGATCTCTCTCCCCACTCCACCCATAACTGATGGATTTAGAAGACCAATGTTCAAATCCTATCTCTGATACATACTAGTTATGTGACCCTTGGCAAATTATTCTAACTCTTGAAGTCTCAAGATGTGAAACAGACAGTAAAACTTAAATGAATCAAAGATTAAACATGTAAAGCACTTTGATAATTTTAAATTTCTACATAAAAGCTTATTGAAATTATTATGAATAAGATTTTTGTGGAACCCCTTATGGGCCTTGGGAACTCATTGTTTCCCCTATTTTTTTTTCTATTGGGCTTCAAAGAGACAGCAGCTGGGAGTTGGATGGGGCTGGGGTGGAAAGGTTCTGTTTATGGAAAGGACAATGTCAAAGAGTTATAAGAGGCTGAGAACTCGAGGGAATATTAAAGTGGAGCCCAATATTCTATGGTGTTTGTGTATGGGAAGGGGGAGGTAGTGCTTTCCTTCCTTCCTTCCTTCCTTCCTTCCTTCCTTCCTTCCTTCCTTCCTTCCTTCCTTCCTTCCTTCCTTCCTTCCTTCCTTCCTTCCTTCCTTCTTTCCTTCCTTCCTTCCTTCCTTCCTTCCTTCCTTCCTTCCTTCCTTCCTTCCTTCCTTCCTTCCTTCCTTCCTTCCTTCCTTCCTTCCTTTCTTTCTTCCTTCCTTCCTTCCTTTCTTCCTTCCTTCCTTCTTTCCTCCTTTTCTTCCTTCTTTCCTTCTTTTCTTCCTTCTTTCCTTCCTTCCTACTTTCCTTCCTTCCTTCCTACTTTCCTTCCTTTTTTTCTTCCTTTCTTGCAAGCACTGTCTGAAGTGTTTTGGGGCAGTTAGGTAACACAATGGATAGAGTATCAGATCTAAAGTCAGAAAGACTCATCTTCATGAGTTCAAATCTGGCCTCAAAGATTTCCTAGAAGTATATCCATGGGCAAGTCACTTAAACCTGTTTGTCTCAGTTCTGTAAAATGAACTGAAGAAGGAAATGGCAAACCATTCCAGCATGGTTGCCAAGAAAACCTCAAATGAGGTCACAAATAGTAGGATACAATTGAAAAACAAAACAAAACAAAACAAAACAACTCAACAACAAGGAAAAGGTATTTTAGGAGTTATAGAGGCAGTAAAACATTTATTAGTGCCTTCAAGGAATTTACATTTTAGTAAAGGGAACAATAAAATATGGCATAGTATTTAGGAAAAAAAAACAATTTTTATATAAATTTAAAATTCCTCAGATTTTACAAAAAGCCTTTTGGATAATTGGTGTTGCCCAAATTCTATGGTAGCTGTGATTTGAATAGTTATGATATTGACAAGCTGTGGGTGAAAATTTAAATTTGAAATTTTTATTTTCAATTCAAAGAAAACCACCAAAAGATGACAGCCTACGCACTTATTATAAATGGAGGATTCAATTAAGTCAGATCAGCCTGAGTGACTGCTGCACTCAACATAAATTTACAAACTCCTTTTAGTGGAGCTTAATTACTCACAAAGTACTCCACACTGTGTAGGAAGGTGAGAACTATTTTTGAATTATATTTCCTTTACAAGAATTTGATCTTCTTTAATTCATCTGACATTACTTGAAGCATTATTTGAAAACTATGACCCAAACAAAGAATTTCCAGTTATCTATATAGCCTTTCCCGAGATTCACAGTCATCTAATTATCATAATTATCATCATGCAATGATAACAGTTGGTATTTATGTAGTATTTCATGGTAACAAAGTAGTTTCTTTCTCCCATCTCATTTAATTCTCAAAGAAACCCCGAGAGGTAAATAATGTAATCTAGGGACTGTTGGTCTTATTTTACAGATGAGTAAACTGAGGTCCAGAGAAATCAAGTGACTTTGCTCAAGATCATACAGCTAATGCCTGGCATAAATAGATTCAAAATCAACTCCTCCGATTCCAAATCTTGAATTATCTAGAGAAAAATAATAGATGAATCAAGAATGAGTGGTTAATGGAGCATTTATAAAGTATTTATTATTTGTCCAGTTGTATGTCAAGTTGGAGATACCAATTAAGCAAGTGAGGCTTCCCTTACTGCCAAGAAGTTTACATTCAAGTGGGAGGGAAAGATAATGAAAAAAAAAAGTAGTAGAAAAGGAAGGAGAGTATTATTCAGTTACATGGTATTGAGACTGATAATGAGGAAGTTTCAAGGAAGTCTGATGTCTGATTCTGGGTGAAAGCTCACTTCTCATAGGATCGAGAATTCTAGGGTAGAGTTCAAGATTGCAGTGTGGGATGATATGGGAGGATGTTGATAACTTTGCTCCAGATTTATTAGCTATGCGTTAAATCAGGTCAGTGAACATTTAAATACCTATGATGGGTAGAATACTATATCATGTACTGCTTTAACAGACAAAAATGTAAATAGGATACAGTCCCTATTTTCAGGGTATAAAAAAGGGGTAAGAAAACAAAAAGTAACCATGGTCCCTGCTGCAGAGGTTCCATTGCTCTAGGAGTTCTGTTGCTCTGGGAGTTCAGCTGCTAGAATTCCACTGCCTCAGGCTGAGCCCCACACTATGTGGATTACAGGCTGCCCTGGGCTGTGTCCCCCGCTGTTCAGGCTCTCAACTACCCCAAGGAGAAGCCCTGGGCAGTAGAAGGCAGCTGCATAGCCTTGCTGAGATTGGTGCTAGACCACTTCCAGATTGGGATGGATCTAGGATCTGGCTTTATATTTTAAAGTGGCTTGATTTCTCTTCTGATCTGCTGTTTTATAAGCAGAGTAGAGCTATCAGCCTGTGCCAGATTGCTCTATCTCAGTGGTTTCTCTGATCCCAGAGTTCTCCTCAGCCCATTTGGCACAATGTGCTACCACCTAACCCTGTCCATGCTGATCTTTTTTTTTTTTTTTTCCCTCACCTTGGAACCGACCTTTTCTGTTGAAATTCCAGATTCTCTTCAGCTGGTAAGTTGTGCTTCTAATCCTTGTGGCTTTTATCAGTCCAGTGTTATTTTTGAGGCTGATTTAACTAGTTGGTATTGAGGGAAGAAAGGAGCTTACAAATTCGCATGTATCTTCTCTGCCATCTTGGCTCTGCCCCCCCCACCACTCATTTTCTTAACCAGTACCAAATTATTTGGATAACTGCTGCTTTATAGTTTTAAGTTTGATACTGCTAAGCCACCACCCTCTGTATTTCTTTTTATTAATTCTTTTGATATTCCTGACCTTTTGTTCTTTATGATAAATTTTGTTCTGATTTTTTCTAGTTCTAGTTCTAGTGTCAAAAATAAATTTTTGACAGTTTGGTTGTCATGATACTGAACTAGTAGACCAATTTGAGCAGCATTTTAATTTTTAATATATTAGCTCAGCCTAGCCACAGGCAATTGATATTTTTTCCAATTGTTTAGATCTGACTTTATTTGTGTGAGTAGTGTTTTGTAATTGTGTTCATCTAGTTCTTGGGTTTGTCTTGGCAGGTAGACCCCCAAATATTTCATTTTGTCTACAGTAATTTTAAATTAAAATGTAATATCTTTGTTAATACTTTACTTAAATTTAAATTTAAAATTTTCATGTCGTTGTTCATTAGGGACATTGTTCTGTAATTTTCTTTCGCTATTTTTGATCTTCCTAGTTTAACTCTCAGTGCTATATTTAATGTTATAGAAGGAATTCGGAAATACTCCTTCTTTACCTATGTTTTCCAACTAGTTTACATAGTATTGGAATTAATTGTTCTTTAAATGTTTGGTAGAAATCACTTGGTCCTGGATATTTTAACTTGTTCAATTTCTTTTTCTAAAATGGGACTATTTGAGTAATTTATTTCTTTTTATGTTAACATAGGAAATTTATATTTTTGTAAATATTCATTCATTTTGGTTAGATAGGCAAACTTCTTGGCATACAGGTGGGCAAAAATGTATTGCTTTAATTTCTTTTTTATTTCTGGTGAGTTTATCCTATTTATTTTTAATGCTGGTGATCTGTTTTGTTCCTTTTTCTGTTCAAATTAGCCAAAGGTTTTTTCTATTTTTTTTTCATAAAATCAACTCTTAATTTTATTTATTAGTTCAATAATTTTTTTTTTTTTTAGTTTCTATTTTATTAATCTCCCATTTGCATTTCAGATTTTCTAATTTTGTATTTGATTGGGGATTTTTAATTTGTTCTTTTGCTAATTTAATATCTAATTCATTGGTCTTCTCTTTATTTTATTTATGTAGCTATTTAGAGATAAAATTTCCTCTATGAACTGCTTTGACTGCATCCATAGGTTTTGATATGTTGACTCATTAATATCATTCTCCTGAATGAAACTATGGATTGTTTCTGTGATTTGTTGTTTGACTCCTCATTCTTTTGAATTATATTATTTAATTTCCAATTAGTTTTTAGTTTATCTTTCCTTGAGCTCTTATTGAATATCATTTTTATTGCATTGTAGTTTGAAAAGGAAGAATTTACAATTTCTGCCTTTTTGAATTTGATTGTGAAGTTTTTATGCCCTAATACATGGTCAAATTTTGTGTAGGTCTCATGTACTGCTGGTAAAATGGTGCATTCCTCTCAGTTCCTATGCAACTTTCTCCAGAAGTCTATCATATCTATGTTTTCTAGGCTTCTATTTATCTCTCTAGTTTCTTTCTTGTTTATTTTGTGGTTAGATTTGTCTGATTCTGAAAAGAGAAGGTTGAAGTCCCCTACAAGAATAGGTTTGCTTTTTATTTCTTCCTGTTACTGGCTTAGAAATCTTATCTAGAAATTTGCCTGCTCCATCACTGGTGCACACACATTTACTATTGTTACTACTTCATTGTTTATGGTACTCTTTATTAAGATGTATGTTCCTTTCTTATCTCTTTTAATAATATTTATTTTCACTTTATCTGAGATGCAGAATTGCTATCCCTGCCTTTTTTTTTTTTTTTTTTTTACTTCAACTGGAGCATAATAAATTCTGTTCCAGGCTTTCACCTTTATTCTGCATGTATCTCTCTGTATCAAATGTGGCTCTCATAAACAACATTTTCTAGCCAGCGTTTCTCAGAACCCGACCACCCCCAACTCCCACCTGGACTGACTCAGCGCGTTCTCAGAGCCTCAGAGCGCAGACTCAGTACAGTCATTGCTGTTCTGTTAGTGGCTCTCAGCTGCCCTACCCCCAGTCTGTAGAGGAAGCCCATTAATACCATCCAACCCCATCCCCCACAAAACAGACCAATTGTTTCTCTTGTCAGTTTGCTTTCTTCAATTCCTACTATGACAAAATGAACAAAAAATTCAAAAGGGCTCTAACCATTGACAGCTTCTGTATGGAAAGAGAGCAGACTTCAAACACTGAGGAGACTAAAAACAGACTGTCCCAAGATGAATCCCCTAAGAGGGATATGAGCTACTCCTCAATACAAAAGAATCTCATAGAGGAAATCAAAAAGGCTCTCACAAGAGAGCTTGAAGAGAAATGGGAAAAGGAAAGGGAAGCTTCGCAAAAGAGCCTGGAGAAGTCATCTATTGCATTCAAAGACAGAGTGGATAAAGAAATCAAATCATTGAGAAACAAGATTAGTGAGCTGGAAAAGGTAAACAGCTCCAAGGATAACAGGATTAGTGAGCTGGAAAAAGAAAACAGCTCTCTAAAAAATAAAATGGATAAAATGGAAAAAAATTCCATAGAAGATAAAAACTCAATTGGACAATTACAAAAAGATATAAAAAAAGTGAGTGAAGAAAATACATCATTGAAAATTAGACTGGAACAAGTAGAAATGAATGGCTCAAGGAGAAACCAAGAGGTACTCAAGCAAAACCAGAGAAATGAAACAATTGAAAAGAATGTCAAGTACCTTACTAGAAAGACAACAGACCTGGAAAACAAATCCAGGAGAGACAATTTGAGAATAATTGGACTCCCTGAAAAATGTGAGGAAAAAAAGAGCTTGGACACCATTTTCGAGGAAATTATCAAAGAGAACTGCCCAGATGTTCTGGAAACAGAGGGTAAAATAGACATTGAAAAAATTCATTGGTCACCTACTGAAAGGGACCCTAAAATCAATATGCCAAGAAATATAGCAGCCAAGTTCAAGAGCCATCAGATGAAGGAAAAAATACTGGAAGCTGCTAGAAAAAAGCAATTCAGATATGGAGGATCCACAATAAGGATAACCCAGGATCTAACAGCGTCCACATTAAAAGAACGAAGGGCCTGGAACATGATATTCCAAAAGGCTAAGGAACTTGGTATGTAGCCAAGAATAACTTACCCAGCAAAAATGAGCATCGTTTTCCAGAGAAGAAGATGGACATTTAACGAAATAAATGAATTCCATCTATTTTTGATGAAAAAACCAGACCTACATAAAAGGTTTGATCTTCAAATACAGAACTCAAGAGATTTCTAAAAAGAAATCTTGAGAACTATATTTCTGCCATAAAGATATGTAAAAAACACATGTCATAGAAACTAGAGGTGGAAAGGAAATTATATCATAAAAAGGGTAAAGTGAAGGTACTACATCTCATGAAGAGGCAAAAGTAACCTATTATATCTGAGAGAAAGAAAGGAGGGAGATGAACATAGTGTGTATCAATAGACATATTCGATTTATGGTGAAACTTCTTCCACTTCATTGAAAAGTGAAAGGGAAGGAGTAAGCTAAGGGGAAGGGAATACAGAAATTGTGAGGAAAAGGGTAAAATAAGGAAGCAGTTAGCAGACTGGATTAAAAGTCAGAATCCTACTATATGTTGTTTACAGGAAACACACCTGAAACAGGGTGAGACATTCAAACTAAAAGTAAAAGGGTGGAGCAGAATCTATTGTGCTTCAGGCAAAACCAAAAAAGCAGGAGTAGCCATCCTGATCTTAGATCAAGCAAAAACAAAAATTGATGTAATTAAAAGAGATAAGGAAGGTAATTATATCCTGCTAAAGGGCAGCATCTATAATGAAGCAGTATCAATATTAAACATATATGCACCAAGTGGTGCAGCATCTAAATTCTTAAAAGAGAAATTAAGAGAGCTGCAAGAAGAAATAGACAGCAAAACTATAACAGTGGGAAATCTCAACCTTGCACTCTCAGAATTAGATAAATCAAACCACAAAATAAATAAGAAAGAAGTCAAAGAGGTAAATGGAATACTAGAAAAGTTTGATATGATAGATCTTTGGCGAAAGCTAAATGGAGACAGAAAGGAATATACTTTCTTCTCAGCAGTTCATGGAACCTATACAAAAATTGATCATATACCAGGGCATAAAAACCTCAAAATCAAATGCAGTAAGGCAGAAATAGTAAATGCATCCTTTTCAGACCATAATGCAATCAAAATTACATTTAATAAAAAGCCAGGGGAAAATAGACCAAAAAATAATTGGAAACTAAATAATCTTATACTAAAGAATGATTGGGTAAAACAGCAAATCATAGACATAATTAATAACTTCACCCAAGAAAATGACAATAATTAGACATCATACCAAAATGTGTGGGATACAGCCAAAGCAGTAATAAGGGTTAGTTTTATATCTGTACAGGCCTACTTGCATAACATAGAGAAAGAGAGGGCCAACGAATTGGGCTTACAACTAAAATTGCTAGAAAAGGAACAAATTAAAAACCCCCAGACAAATACAAAACTTGAAATTCAAAAAATAAAAGGTGAGATTAATAAAATTGAAAGTAAAAAAACTATTGAATTAATTAATAAAACTAAGAGTTGGTTCTATGAAAAAACCAACAAAATAGACAATCCCTTAGTAAACCTGATTGAAAAAAAGGAAAGAGAAAAAGCAAATTGTTAGTCTTGTAAATGAAAAGGGAGAACTCACCACTAATGAAGAGGAAATTAGAACAATAGTTAAGAGCTACTTTGCTCAACTTTATGCCAATAAATTCGATAACTTAAATGAAATGGAAGAATACCTTCAAAAATATAGCTTGCTCAGATTAACAGAGGAAGAAGTAAGTAGTCTAAATAGTCCCATCTCAGAAAAAGAAATAGACCAAGCTATTAACCAACTTCCTAAGAAAAAGTCCCCAGGACCAGATGAATATACATGTGAATTCTACCAAACATTTAAAGAACAACTAACTCCAATGCTATGTAAACTATTTGAAAAAATAGGGATTGAAGGAGTCCTGCCAAATTCCTTTTATGACACAGACATGGTACTGATACCTAAACCAGGTAGATCGAACCAGGTAGTTTTCTCAAGAAAACTATAGACCAATTTCCTTAATGAATATTGATGCTAAAATCTTAAAGAAGATATTAGCAAATAGACTTCAGAAAATCATCCCCAGGATAATACACTATGACCAAGTGGGACTTATACCAGGAATGCAGGGCTGGTTTAATATTAGGAAAACTATTAGTATAATTGAGCATATTAATAATCAAATTAATAAAAAACATATGATCATCTCAATAGATGCAGAAAAAGCATTTGATAAAACCCAACATCCATTCCTATTAAAAACACTTGAGAGTATTGGAATAAATGGACTATTCCTTAAAATAATAAGGAGCATATATTTAAAACCTTCAGTAAAGATCATATGTAATGGCGATAGACTAGAACCTTTCCTTATAAGATCAGGAGTGAAACAAGGTTGCTCACTATCACCATTACTTTTCAATATAGTACTAGAAACTCTAGCCTTGGCAATAAGAGCTGAGAAAGAGATTCAAGGAATTAGAGTAGGAAATGAGGAAATCAAATTATCACTTTTCACAGATGACATGATGGTATACTTAGAGAATCCCAAAGACTCTGCTAAAAAGCTATTAGAAATAATTCAGAATTTTAGCAAAGTTGCAGGATACAAAATAAATCCACATAAATCCTCAGCATTTTTATACATTAACAACACAATCCAACAGCAAGAGATACAAAGAGAAATTCCATTCAAAATAACGGTCGATAGTATAAAATATTTGGGAATATATCTACCAAAGGAGAGTCAGGAATTATATGAGCAAAATTGCAAAACACTTGCCACAAAAATAAAGTCAGATTTAAATAATTGGAAAGACATTCAGTGCTCTTGGATTGGCCGAGCGAATATAATAAAGATGACAATACTCCCTAAACTAATCTATTTATTTAGTGCTATACCAATCAGATTTCCAAGAAACTATTTTAATGGCCTAGAAAAAATAACAACAGAATTCATATGGAACAACAAAAGGTCAAGAATTTCAAGGGAAGTAATGAAAAAAAAAATTAAGTGAATGTGGTCTAGCTGTACCTGATCTAGAACTACATTATAAAGCAACAGTCACCAAAACCATTTGGTATTGGCTAAGAAATAGACTAGTTGATCAGTAGCATAGGTTTGGTTCACCAGGCAAGATAGTGAATAAAAATAGCAATTTAATGTTTGATAAACCCAAAGATCCCAACTATTGGGATAAGAATTCATTATTTGACAAAAACTGCTGGTAAAACTGGAAATTAGTATGGCAGAAACTAGGCATGGACCCACATTTAACACCACATACTAAAATAAGATCAAAATGGGTCCAAGATTTAGGCATAAAGAACAAAATTATAAATAAATTGGAGGAACATGGGATGGTTTACCTCTCAGACTTGTGGAGGAGGAAGGAGTTTGTGTCCAAGAGAGAACTAGAGACCATTATTGATCACAAAATAGAAAATTTTGATTACACCAAATTAAAAAGTTTCTGCACTAACAAAACTAATGCAAACAAGATTTGAAGGGAAGTAACAAACTGGGAAAACATTTTTACAGGTAAAGGTTCTGATAAAGGCCTCAATCTCCAAAATATACAGAGAATTGACTTTAATTTATAAGAAATCAAGCCATTCTCCAATTGATAAATGGTCAAAGGATATGAACAGACAATTTTCAGATGATGAAATTAAAACTATTTCCACTCATATGAAAGAGTGTTCCAAATCACTATTGATCAGAGAAATGCAAATTAAGACAACTCTGAGATATCATTACACACCTGTCAGATTGGCTAAGATGACAGGAGCAAATAATGATGAATGTTGGAGGGGCTGTGGGAAAACTGGGACACTGATGCATTGTTGGTGGAGTTGTGAAAGAATCCAACCATTCTGGAGAGCAATCTGGAATTATGCCCAAAAAGTTATCAAAATGTGCATACCCTTTGACCCAGCAGTGCTACTCCTGGGCTTATATCCCAAGGAAATACTAAAGAAGGGAACGGGACCTGTATGTGCCAAAATGTTTGTGGCAGCCCTTTTCATAGTGGCTAGAAGCTGGAAGATGAATGCATGTCCATCAATTGGAGAATGGTTGGGTAAATTATGGTATATGAATGTTATGGAATATTATTGTTCTGTAAGAAATGACCAATAGGAGAATACAGAGAGGCTTGGAGAGACTTACATCAACTGATGCTAAGTGAAACGAGCAGAACCAGAAGATCATTATACACTTCAACAATGATACTGTACGAGGATGTATGCTGATGGAAGTGGATATCTTCAACATAGAGAAGAGCTAATCCAATTCCAATTGCCCAATGATGGACAGAATCAGCTACACCCAGAAAAGGGACACTGGGAAATGAGTGTAAACTGAGAGCACTAGGTTTTTTTTTTTTTTTTTTTTTTTTTTTTTTTTGTTTTGTTTTGTTTGTTTTGTTTCTCTTCCCAGATTATTTTTACCTTGCAAGTACAATCCTTCCTTTGCAACAACAACAACAAAATTCGGTTCTGCATATATATATATATATATATATATATATATATATATGTATATATATATACATATATATATATATATATATATATATGTATTGTACATAAGATATACTATAAGATATTTAATATGTATGGGATTGCCAGCCATCTAGGGGAGGGGGTGGAGGGAAGGAAGGGAAAAACTCGGAACAGAAGGGAGTACAAGGATAAGTTGTTAAAAAAAACAAAACAAAACAAAACAAAAACCTACCTATACATATGTACTGTCAAAGAAAATGTTATAATTATAAAAATTAATAAAAAATGTTTAAAAAAAAACAAAAACAAAAAAAAAAGAAAAAAAAAGATTCTTACAAGGTGCTAAGTCAGTTATCTAATTTAGCATGGTACTTAACTTCTATAGTTCACTATTGTACTTAGTTATTAGAGTTCTACAAGATTCACACCTTTAAGAGAGCATATATAAGCTAGGAGCCTCAACCAGGATTCAGTCTGGGACATTCAGAAGTCAGAGAGGACAAGCCCACTCTTGGAGGAGGAGACACATTTTCCACCTTTGTGCTTGCTGGAGGCTGAAGTATAAACCTTTGGATTCAGAGACACTCGGAAGGAGTTAGAGACAGCTGCTGGAAGAGGCAAAGGACTAGAGGCAAGATCCAGAAGGCCTCCAGAAAACTAGCCAAGCCTCAAATGAAGGAGATAAGATTTTGAAGGAAACAATAAAAAATTTGGACTTTAATCCCTGGCTGCATTTGAGGTGATTATTATTTTGAGCTGAAACTAAGGCTGCTCCCAGAAGCCCCCCAAGAAATCTGCTCCCATAGAATATTGCATTTTAGAGAAAAATATTACAGATCTGCCTATGACTATAGTAGCTTTCTATGGTCGATATTATTTTGTTTCTTAATCATTTTCTTTCCTTTTATTTTGATATTTCTTCCTTTTTATTTACTTTTATTGTTGAGCTCTGCTCTTGGAGTAAAGTGGGTACAGCTCTGAGCCTTGGTTTTGAGCACAGGGGCCCCTTGTGTTTGTAGGGGCAGCTCTGCTTGCACTTTTCAAGAAACAGATTGGTTTCTCAGAGTTTTGTCTTCTGAGCTGAAACTGGAAGTTGCTACACTGATTTTCTCCTCTGTGGGCTCTATTTGCTATTTGCTGTGATTAAGACCCTCTCACTGCCTTTCCCAGAATCTATCTTAGCTGGGCTGAACATTCTTTTCACTCCAGTGAGTGACTTTTCTTGAAGTATTTCCAATCTATCTTGAGTCAGAGAGAAGTTTCATTCTGTCAGACTCTGTTCATAGGCTTGTTTTCATGTGATTTTTGAGGGGAACTGGGAGAGCTCAAACAGCTTCCTGACTTTACTTTGACATCTTGACTCCTCCCTCAGAAGGCCTTTTTTTCTGTTTATTTTTATCTCTTTCATCGTTTTTTCCCTTTTGCTTTGATTTTTCACTCCCAACATGGTTCATAAAGCAATTTGTATTAATAAATAAGTAAATATACTAGAAAAAAATAAAGATAGGTTTTGGATTTCAAATGAAATTTGGTTTAAAAACAAAAACAAAAACAAAAAAACTTTGCAGTTTCCTCAAAACAATCCATTCTGTTTTGTCCTTCTGCTTAATACTGGGCTTAGTTTGTTTTCCATTTGTATTTCCATTTATTAGACAAGCTCTAGGAGATATCCACCTGAATCAATATTGAAATCTAGGCAACAGATTTTCTTCATCTAATTCATCTTTCCTGTGTATAGGCAAAATTCATTTGAGCAATTGCAGATCTTTTCCTTGAGTTTTGAAGGGAATTGATGCTATCAGCACATTATCATCTGCAAATAAGGGTATTTAGAAGGGCTCCCACTTCAACTTGAATTCTATGTTGGATCTCTTCCATAACAATAAGAAATATCTTTGGGGAGTATTTCCTTGGTCCTGGGAGTACAAATATAAGTAAGTCAGATGGTCCCTTAATTGAGAAGGTTTTGGAACAGAGAAGAGAACACATATAATGAAGGAGGAGAAAGGCACAGCCTCCATACAAAAAGTGGTAGTGATGTGGGCCTAGTTACAAGAAAATAAAAGAAGAGAAGAATGATCCAGAGAGAAGATCCATAGCTGTGATCAGATTATCATTGAATGGAGTTATTTCTTTTGTCACATCTTCCAAGGAATCTTGGGTACTTTTGATGTATGGAATGAAGTCACTCTCTTGAAAAAGGCTGTAAGACAGTGTTCTGTTCTAACAAAACAAATGTGTTTTTTTCTTTTCTTTTTATAACAATAAAATGAGTAAGTACAATGAGATCTTATGATATCTATCTCTTTCAGTTATATGACAAATGGCAAAGCTGTGGTCCTTTTTTGAATGCCACTTGTGAAAGTTTGTGCCCCATTAATGTTTTGAATGAAGAGGTTCTCAATTTGTGTACAAATAGCAACTTTCACAAAGATGTTATAGAAAGGAGAGAATAGGTATTATTAATCTCAATATTAACACCAATATCAAGGGATAAAACATCACAATTCCAGATATGCTTAAAGATGATGTGGAACAAAAATGGGAGAAGCAGTCAAATTGGCACAAATTGGATTGAAGTACTTTAGTCCAACTTGACAGCTTCTACCATTTTTGTTCTCTTCAGAGCCAATTCTACTTCCTCCTTAAGCATATCTGGGATTGTGATGTTTGTTCTCTTGATTTTCCCTTTAAAATCAGTGGATAAAGGAAGAAAATGACCTCAATTGTTACATCTCCCAAGGATTTCTGTATGATTTTGACATATACAGAGCAGACATCTTGTTGGAGAAGGGTCTTTAAAATGATATTTTGTTCCAAGTAATCAAATGCTTTTTTATCATCAACAAATCATGAATAAGTGAAATCTTTCATTCTATATAACTTTTGAATAAGTGAAATCTTTCATTCCGTATAACTTTCAGTTATAACTAAATTTATAATCTTTATGAAATATTTGTGAAAGCACATATGTTCCCTTTTGATAACTTCATCAAATATTTTCTTCATGTATGTGTAGCTTTTGTTCATAAAAATTTTTAAGATGACAAAGTAGACAATAGGTCAGTGGTTATTAATGTTTTCTCAGTATCTTTTTAAAGATTGTAAACAATAACGTCTTAAATTTTTTGAGGCTAGTAGTATCGTTTTAAAAATTATTTTGGCATTTCTTCCCTTAGTGATCTTTATTTATCTTTACTATCAATTCAATTTCTTTATTAATCTTATCAAGGACTGTAATATTAGACTCTTTATAGTAGCTTCATCAATCATGATGTTTGAAGGAGATTGCTATAAATGCTTTCCATATTTTTTTCCCATTTTTTCACATGTTTGTTGGTCTCAATCTAATTTTATCACTAAATTCCCAGGGGGATAAATTTATTTCCTTGGATCTCTTGACAAATGGTCTTTAAAAATTTTTCCCCTCCAATGCTTCTTATTCTTTTTAAAAGATATTACTATTCAAGATTTTACAAATAACTTTACATTTTAAGCTATCATTGCCTTTGGCTAACATATTTCTCCATTTCCCACAGCAATCAAGTGTTTGCTCACTAGCAGTTTTTAGTCTATTTTAGTTTCCTTGTTGTAGTGATTGATTTAAATTAGTAAAGTTTGTTAGCAAATAATGTCTGTATTTTAGTCTATTTTCCATTTTTCATCATCTACAGTTTATTTAAACAGGTTGGGTTGAAGCGGCCTCAACTGAATTATCTTCATCTCATTTTATATGATTTCTTCTAGTTTTATATTAATTTGGATCGTTGCCCTAGCAAACCAGTGGTATAACTGTAGACAGACGGCTACTACTCCCACATCAATAGTCAGACATTTCATGTCCATTAAAATACAATCGATTTCATTTAAAATTATTTTATTTGGTTCTTGCCATATTCAGTAGCTTCCAACTCTCTTCCCAAAATATATACATGCATGTGTACAGATATATTACATATATATATATATAAAATGCAAGCTTCTATATTTAGCACTCATTTGAACACTCCATGCTTTCCAACACATTGTTTCACCATGCCCCTTTATGAATACCTTTGTATTGAAATTTTTGATTATAAATATTGATTTTCTTTAAAGTGTCTTATTGAGAGCTTTGCAAAGTTTCATACCTCTTCATCATCTATACCTGATACTTGTACAATGAAGGGGATGGAAGGAAATACGAATGTATATGGTGCCTCTTATGTGTCAGGTATTTTGTTAAATATATTACAAATATTTTCTCATTTGATTCTCATGTAGGTGCTATTACTATTCCGATTTCACAATTGAGGAAATGGAGAAAAACAAAAGTTGTGACTTTTTCAAGGTCACACAGCTTGTAAAAGTCTGAACCCATGTTTTAATTCAGAGCTTTCTACCTCTAGGCCCAGTGCTGTATCCATTGTGTCACTTAGATGTCTAAAACACTTTTTTTTGTACTCTAGCTAGTGTTACAGCATCACTTCATTTTCATTGCTAAAAAAGATCCAAAGATCCAAAAAATATTCCAAAGGAAGAAAGACACAATAGAAATCTGAGAGGCACATCATACATCCCCCCAAATGAGAGTGTTCTGCTGGTCTGTAGGTCAGTGGGGAGGTTATATAGAAAGTTGTCCAGATTCAAGGACTCTCTGGAGCAGAAGGTTATATGCTAGGATAAAGAGCTTCTGTCTATGTTTGAGGAGAAATAGCTGTTACAGGTACTTTCTAGTTGAGGTGATTGTGTATATTACAAAGGAACCATATGGTTACATCTCAAGTACTGATGGCACACAGGAAATATTTTCAATAGACAGTCTTTGCTCTTTGGAAGAAAGACATGAATAGGTACTGCTTTATTGTTTGTATGTTGTTACTTGCCTTATCCTAATAGCCATAGCATGGAGTCTGAAGTATATCTCTCCCTCCTGCATTGTTGGGCCCCCCTAAGAGAAGTTGAATCTATATATAAGTGAATTGGCACAATCAAGAATATCGTTGAATATGCCATTGCTGAGTCTTTGCTAGGAAGTTGGAAAGTCTAAACTCCTAAATCTTTCCTGGACTTGTTGCTGTGTGTGCAGATGTATCCTGAATATTATTCTCAGTGATTTAAAAGATATTTGATCTCCTATTACAGTACTCATGGCACAGATGCATAAACCTACTAAATCAACCCATAGTGGAAAGACCAGTGATCTGGGAGTCAGAAGACCCAGATTATAGTACACTTATTAGTCTTCTGACTTCTGGCATACTTTTGGATAAGCCACAGAATTTCACAGAACTTTTTCTTTTTTCTACAAGTAAGCTAGTATAGAGAAGTATTTTAGTATTCTAATTACATGATTATAAGGTCAAAACTGTTCAATCTGAGGAATTCCTTACAACCTGATAAGATTCTAGGATGTGAAACTGAAGGCACCTCCTCTTGGATATGTGTTCATAACCCCTGCACCATATTAATTGGATATCAGAAGCTGGAGTTACTATCTGTTAAATGACTTGACTGAGGGTCAGTTATTAATTTTCATGGTCTATCAGAGCAAGTTGTGAGGTTCATTTTAGCCCTTTATATCTCCAATTTAGGACTTCCACTTTCCCTTTTCTCTTGGTGATATGTGGGAAGGAAGGGGAATAGGATTTCTCCCTTTATCTCTCTACCCACCAAAGAGCAATAATGACAACTTATAGTCCAAGTATATGACAATGTTAATATGTGCTTGCACATGGATTGAGAGGATAGTTTCATGGACAATGTCCACCAATTTCAGTGTCTCTGAGGATTCTTGATATAGCTTGCTGATTAGAGAAAGAAGATGTTAATTTATGTTAATAATTCCTGCACATTGCCTAGTGGAGAATAAAGCCAGTGAGTTACTTAGAATCAGAGACTCGTAGATCTAGTATTAGTAGAAAGCACTTTAAATGTCAACAACAAAAAGTTGCCTAGTCTAACGCCTTCATTTTATTAATGAGGAAACAAAAGGCTCCAAAGATTATCTTTCTTGTCCAAGATCATGTAGGTAGGAAAGTGGCAGAGTTGGATTTTGAATATAGGTCCTTTGATTCCAAATTTTTCCAATATAGATCTGATTAAAAAAAGGGGTTTGCTTCTTCAACAACAACCAAAGTATGTTTATGAATGTATTATGAGTCTTGAAAAGAATGATTATATAACTGAACTGGGTCCTAATGGCAGGGAGAATTGAAATAGGTAGGGAAGGGGGAAATGGTAGAAGATGATCCAAGCATAAGGAACAACATACACAAAGGCTCAGAGACAGGAAAGTGGAAGGCACCTACAGAGTACCATGAATCATCTGGGTTGGATGAATGTTTAGTATATTAGATGAAAAAGCTAAGGAGGTTTCATGTGGCAGGGGACTTTGATTCTGGAAGCAAAGATGCATCCTTGGAGACGCTGAGGGCCTTGAATAGATATGATAAACATTTTCTGCCAGGAGGAATTTAAGCCTAGTGATTCTTTGAGTGGGTGGGTTGATGTCATCTGTCCATGTTCATCTTGGCTTCTGTCCCCATGGGCTATGAATTTTTAAAAAGGCATCATTCCTGTTGGTTTTCTTTCAGAAATGGTCTCTATGACTTTAAATCCTTTTTCAAATCACATTCTTTAAAAAGAATTGCTAACACCCTTTTGGGAAGATCTTTGAATGCAAACTTGATGAATTAATATGCATTTGGGAAATCAATCAGAAAAGACTATTCTTGCCAATAGCTAAACTTGGAGGGGAGTGGAAAGCCTTTTGGTACTGATGGGTCTCTAGTGCGTTGGTGCCTTAGCCAAAAGCTTTTAGCTGTAACTTAAAGCCTATGTGAGTGACAAGATAAAGTACACAGACATTTTTTCCCTTGGCATATTTTTAAGTCTCCTTGCTCACATTAGAAGGGAAAACAAGAGATTTCACCACCACCACCACCACTCCTCTCCCATCACATGTACAGGCAAAATGATCATTTTGCTGTTAACATTTTAGAAACATAAACATATAACTGAGAGTTGCATTAGCCAACATGGTTTTGTTTTGTTGTTGGATTTTCTCCCCTTTTAATGGAAGAATTGCTTTGGCAGATCACAGTTACTTGAAAACCTCTTCGAAATATAGAACGTCAATAGCAAATTTCTGAGCAGGGAGAGAAGAGATGGGGAGTGGCAGGGAGCAAGAAGAGATTTATCAATTTCATACACATAGTCTTATAGAAATATTAAGAATGAAAGACACCTTAGAGATCTCTGAATCCAATCCTCTCATTTTATAGAGGAGGAACTAGAAGTCTTGAGAGAGAAATGATGTTTGGTTCTAGTCATCTAATTGTTCACAGGTTGAATAGTTATGTTTTACTCATCTCCTAAGATACAAAAAAAAAAAAAAGGGATGAACTGAGCAAAGTTATAGCTAGCCCAATGAATGTCAGGATGAATTATTACATGGTATGTTGTAAGACACAAGAAACCTTCCTCCCTCTACCCACCCCCAAATCTATATATTGAAGGCTCTTGCAAACAAAATATGTCACTTGGAAGGAGTGATATTCATTGTGCTACCTGCACTTTTTAGCACATAAAACCTAGGTAACCTAGGATCATGACAGTAGAATTGAACTGAAAAGCTAAAAAGCTGGGTTCTAGTTCTGGTTCTTTCATTAACTTCTTCTGTGATCTTGAGTCCCTACGGTGGGCCACCACTTTCTCAGCAGCATAATGAGGGGATGAACAGTAAGGCCCAGGTCTATTCCAGTCATAAGGCATAATGCTAGTTGGTGTAGGGGGATGGGACTTAGAGCCAAAAAGATCTGAGTTCATATCCCACCTCCTCTACTTACTAGTTGCATATCTTGGGAAAATGACTTTTAATTCCTCTTTTTCAATTTTTTAAAAAAAATTTTTAAATGGAGATAATAATATCACCTCTCTTCTAGAGTTTTGAGAGTCCAATAATATATGCCAAAGACTTTATAAGCCTTAAAATTTTATATATATATATATGTATATATATATATACTTATTTTTATGTATATGTATTTATATATGTTAGCTATCTTTATCTTTAAGATCTTATGAAGTTAGCAGATTATCTATCTTCCTGACAAGGTCCTAAAAGAATGGGACATATAACTAGGTCCTTATTACTACAGATAATGAAGCTCCTGAAGTAGTCACCTGGATTAAAATTCACACTATACAAACTTCTGATTATGTACAATATAATAATGGGAAAATGCAATATAAACTGGAATAATGTGACCATTTCAGGAGATTTATTATTCACATAAATTGGGACCAGTTGTATATGCATTAGACTCTTCATGTTCTTTGATCAAGAGATATAACTGCTAAGCACCAGGTCCAAGAAAATCAAAGACAAAAGGAAAGTTTCTATTACAACAATTTTGTGGTAGCACTTTTTAAGTATGCAAATAACAAAACAAAACCCTAAACCAATACAACCATCTGGAAACATAATGAGTGCTCTTTGGGGAATTGATGAACAAATTGTGGTATATAATGAGATACTATTTTACTTTAGGATGATGACTACAAGGAATTTGTGGACACATGGGAAGATTTTTAGGAACTAATACAAAGCACATTCAAGAGAAGAATATACAAAATGACTGCAGTAATGAAAATAAGAAGGACACTAAAACCAAAGATTTTGCAATTATAATGACCAATGCTGGCTCAAAAGAAGACATGATAAAATGCATTTCTCTCCTTTCTTTGGAAAGCTAAAAGACCTTGTGTGCAGAATATTGCATATATTGTCAGATATACTTAGTGTGACAGATGGTTTTGCTTAACTGTTTTTTTGTGCTACAAAAAATAAAGTTCACTGGTTGGAGGTGAAATGATGATGATATGAATACAAAAGACATCAGTAAAACCACGTACTAAGTATACTAGGTACGTTTCTGTGCGGGCCATCATAAAAGCAAAATGTTCAAGAAGATTCTCCTGAGAAGCAATTTCATCTCCACAAATTTGCCTGAAGCCATCTTAAATCCCAATACCTGTACTCTCTTCTTCATCTTAGACAGAGGGAAATCTATCAATCTATCAAGCCAAAATTTAAGCTGCTTATTTGACAAAGCAGCTCATAACTTTAAAAAGTATGGGGACAAGTGAACTGGGCTTAGTTTTGTTCTTTGTAAGAACTCCTGTGAACATGATGACCAGAGAAATAGCTACTGCCAAAGGACTTCCAATACTTTCAATTCAACTTTTTTTGAACACACACATTCATTCATTCAGTTATTAACTCAATCTTTAGCATTTATTAAGTATTTAATAAGGATAGACCATTGAAGAAGATACCAAGGTGATACAAAGATACATAAGATAACAGTTTTTTTTCAATGAATATAAAATCTAGTAAGGGTAATAATGTGTATATAATTCAATAAAAGAAACATTTATTAATGCTTCCTTTTTGCTATGCATTCTCTGGCCTCTGAGGGATACAAGAAATAGTCTTCACCCTCTTGTAATTTAAAGTCTTGTAGGCAATAGAATGGAAATTTCCCTCTCGTTTTTTTAGTTATAGACTGCTGTTTTACTTTTCCTTCCATACCATGCCTATGATTATACTTCAAACAGCCTTTTGTCAGGTTGCCCCTAGTAACAGCTTCAGCTAACAGCTTCAGCTAACTCGAACTGGCCACGTCTTTTACAATAGAAAACCCAGCACCAAATAAACTGGCTTTATGATTGCCCTGCACTATTCAGTTTGTCTATCTTCTCTGATAGGACTACTTTGATGGTGAATCTTCATTTCACACATCACTAAAAGCTTCCTGGCAACTTTCAGGACCTTAGCCTCTGTATTCTAGCCACTTTGGTCATTTGAAATGAGATTGTATGGAATGAAAAAAGTTTTCTTTTTATTATTAAAGCTTTTTATTTTCAAAACATGCATAAATAATTTTAAACATTCACCCTTGCAAAAATTTGTGTTCCAAATTTTTTTCCCTCCTTACCTCCATCCCCTCTTCTAAATGGAAAGTAATCTATGTTAAACATGAGCAATTATTTTATACATATTTCTACAATTACCAAGTACACAAGAAAAATCAGATCAAAAAGGGAAAAATGAGAAAGAAAATAAAATGCAAGCAAACAACAACAAAAAGAGTGAAAATACTATGTTGCAATCCACACTCAGTTCCCACAGTCCTCTGTCTGGGTACAGATAGCTCTCTTCATTACAAGACCATTGGAACTTGTCTGAATCATCTCATTGTTGAAAAGAGCCATGTCCATCAGAATTGATCTTTGTATACACAAACAGCTGTTGTTGTTTATAATGATCTCTTGGTTCTGCTCTCTTCGCTTAGCATCAGTTCATATGAATCTCTCCAGGCCTCTCTGAAATCATCTTGCTGATCATTTCTTAAAGAATAATAATATTTCATAACATTCATACATCATAACTTATTCAGCCATTTCCAAATTGATGAGCAACCCCTCTTGCCACTACAAAAATGGCTGTCACAAACATTTTTGCACATGCGTGACCCTTTTCCTCCCTTTTGATCTCTTTGGGATAAAAGCTCAATAAAGACACTGATGGATCAAAGGGTATGTACAATTTGATAGCCCTTTGAACATAGTTCCAAATTGTTCTCCAGAATGGTTGGACTAGTTAACAACTACATCAACAAAGTATTAGTGTCTCAGTTTTCTCACATACCTTTCAACATTCATCATTATCTTTTCCTGCCATCTTAGCCAATCTGTATATTGGTACCTCAGAATTGTCTTAATTTGCATTTCTCTAATCAATAGTGATTTAGAGCATCTTTTCATATGATTAAAAATTTCTTCATCTGAAAATTGTCTGTCCATATCCTTTGACTATTTATCAATTGGAGAATGGCTTGAATTGTTATAAACAAGTCAATTCTCTATACATTTTAGAGAAGAAGCCTTTATCAGAAAACTTGAATGTAAAAAATGTTTTCCCAGTTTGTTGCTTCCCTTCTAATCTTGTCTGTATTGGTTTTGTCTGTACAAAATTAGTTTTACTTAATATGATCAAAATTATCCATTTTGTTTTCAATGATGTACTCCATTTCTTTTTTGGCCACAAATTCCTTTTTCTCCACAGATCTGAGAGGTTAAGTATCCTTTGTTCTTCTAATTTGCTTATAATATCACACTTTGTGTCTAAAAAATAGACCCATTTTGATCTTATCTTGGTACAGAGTGTTAGGATGTGTGGATACCTAATTTCTGCCATATTAAATTTCCAATTTTTCCAGCAATTTTTCTCAAATAGTGATTTCTTATCCCAAAAGCTGGAATTTTGGAGTTTGTCAAACACGAGATTACTGTTAGTCAGGATCAATGTGCTGAGGTAAAAGTGGTAAATGATGGCTTGCTTTGAGAGAAGAATAACATAAATTAAGCTTTGAACAGCACTTGAGAGGAAAGAAGGGGGAAAAAAGGGGGAAAATAAGAAAGGAAGAAGGAAAGGAAAGGAAAGAAGGAAAAAACAGAAAGGGAGGTCATTTAATCCAGTGGCATCAAACTTAAATAGAAAGAGATAGTACAGGCAGCTTTATTTACTTGAAAAACTACAATTAGCATTCTATGTGTTATATTATATTTTTACTTATCAATTAAATTTGAATGTGGTTCAACATAAGAGCTTTGCTGAATCTTTGCAAGTTTGATATATGTGATCTAGTACATTTTTCCTATTTTATACATGAGGGAATCTAAACCCAAAGAGGGAAAGTCACTTGGCCATACTCATAGTAAGTTAGCAACAGAGTTGGAAATAAACAAGTAGGGTGCTCTTTCCTCTAAGAATCAATAGTTTCTCCAGATAAAGAATAATATTAAGTATTTATTAATATTAAGTAATTTATTAATATTAAGTAATATAGTAAGATTGTATTTGTATCGTACTCTGGAGTTATAAAATTCTATGTAAATGTGTATTATTATTATTCTTTTGGCTTCTACTTCTCTTCTTACTTGATTTTAACTATGTATCCATAAAGCTCATGAAGTAGAAAATTAAGGCAATATTCCAGATGATTCACTTAAGAATGATTAGAAGCCGAACTTCTAGATAATTTAATTGCTTCCCCAACTATGAGATTCAGTTGGATGGGCAGCCCATTGAGTTAGTCCAACAGTACATGTAAATCTCAGATAGACACTACAGATGGACAATGAGCTATATTCACAAGAGAGGGATTGCCTTAGAGAAATTATGCAGCATCTTTCAACAATCACAAGCTGCTTCCTAAAACAAAGAACCAATATGGATATTCTTCCATTATTGTGATATGGCTACAAATCATGGTATATAACATTCTTCAAAAAAATAAAAATCATGAATGAGCCAAGAAGCAATAAAAAGAAGTATGGTGAGTTGGTATGAGATGTAATGATGTTCTGCCAGAGGAAGTGCCTCAAAAATAAAATCTCCAATACCTATGATTAGAAAAGGAATATCTTATGTTGTTCAAGGACTCACAGAATGTGAAAGAACCTATAAGAAAGCTGACAGCATACTTGATAGGACCTCTTGAGAGATCCATGGTAGTATAGCAATAAAAGCAGAAGAAAATATGTAAAGGCTGTGACCTGTGTCACTGAAAGTAGTGACCATGTTGATGAGATCAATGATCCATTAAAGGATTGAATTAGGGAGACAGGAAAAACACGAGTCAAGTTAGAGGATATAGGTTCAAATCTTGCTTTTAATATTGATTTCCCATTTGATCTTGGACAAGTCTATTAACTTGACTAGGATTCACCTTTTTTTTTTTTTTTTTTAACCTATAAAATGAGAGACTGGAGTACATCATCTCTGAGATCTTTTTCACCACCAAATCTAAAAATGAGATGACATTTGTAAAAAAAAAAAAAAAATTTGCAAACCTTGAAATATTATGTAAATGCTGGTTGCTATTAATAACAATAGTTTATTGTTATTATTATGAATAGCTAGCATTTACATAAGACTTTCTATGTGTCAGACACTGTACTCATTACTTCACAATTATAATTTCATTTGATCCTTAAAACACAGGGGGGGTAAGTGTTATTATTCCCATTTTACAGATGAGGAAATTGAAGCAAATGTAGGTTAAATGACTTGTCCAGGGTCGTACAACTAGGAAGTGTCTGAAACTGGATTTGAACTCAAGTCTTCTTGATTCCAGGCTACTATCCTATAACTTTATCCTTTTTCAGGTATATGGAGGTGATGTGGGTTAAGATTCCTTTCTGATTCCCAACCCCCATCAATTCCAATGGGAGATACCTGTGCTCTCCCAGCCCCCATAGGATCTGAGCCAACTTGGGCTGTCTCAGCCTCCATTCTAATGATCTACTCAGGTTTCCCAATCCCCACCCCAAAGCACAAACAGTTCCTTATCTAAAAATCCATTGAATTCTATTCAAATTCTAACCCTGGCTGAAACCCAGCCTGGAGTCAACATGGGACTCCACCCATGAGCCCCTTCAGATAAAAAGGGAATCTTGGAGTCCACTCTTTGCAGGAATCCCAAACATGGCATCCTTGCACCAGCCATTCAAGGGTTTCTGCCCACCTGGTGCCAGCCCTGACCCTGATGTCTTTCTACCTTTCAATCTTACTTCCAAACCCCATAATAAACCTCTCTTATCAATCTAGGTTTTTGGGCCTGTAAATTCCTTTACAGGGGACTCTGCACCACCACTAGAACTCACTTAATGCTATATTCTTGCGCCTGATCCAAAGGGGTTGCAGGGGAGCTCTGTTTGACTCCCTGTGCCCCGAACCTGCCACTAGACTGCAATTAAACTAATTTAGATACTCCTTATCTAATTCTCATCAGAGCACAGATTCATTTCCTCCATGGGTTGCCTATGGAATGGTGAGAGAGGGCCCATAAGTGAGTTCTGAGTGATACTGCCAGCAACCTCAATCATTTATTGCTGAATTGTGGAGAGCTATATAGAAACATCCCTAACTTTTGCTCAAGCAAGTAGTACCCAGGAGAGGAGGACCAAGAAAAAGCATAACTAAAATGGATTCTGAGTTCAATTGCATCAACTAGCTTCAACCAACCAAGGAGTTTTCAACTATGAATACAACTCAGTAACTGAGATTCACTGGGGTGGATTCAGATGCCCTTTGTTTACTCCTAGTTTGCTTACAACATAAATAGTAGCTGAGGTTTATAGAACTCTTTATGGATTGACAAAGTACTTTACAAATATTAACTCATCTGATCTTCACAACAATCCTGGGAGATAAATGGTATCATTATCACTATTGTATAGATGAAAAAATGGAAGTATATGGTCAGTGACTTTCTCAATTGTTGAGGACTGAAACTCCAAAAAGGTATGTTTAAGGCTAATTACCTATTGGTGTGAGATAATGACTCTATTAGCATATATTTGGATAAATGGCTCTTCTCACCATTGGTGCTTGCTGAATTTTTGGTGTTAAGATAATCATAGGCAAGGATTGGAGGGCAGAGGGAGAGAGGCCAGAGGTACATGGCAGCAGAAGGAGGAGGAGAGAGACTGGTGACTCTGGATTCCAAAATTGAGGATACATCTTTGGCAAACCTCTTGGCAGTTTGCCTGCCTTCTTCCCTTCTCCCCCTAAAGACCAAGAACTTTAAGTTATCCTGACTCTGGCTGACCGAGGCCCTCCAGAGAGCTAGCCCATATTCGACACTCAACTGTCATTCAGCCAGTAAGTATATAATGTCAGATTTAAATTTGGGTCTTTTTGATTCTAAGTCCAGAGTTTTCTTTGCTGTAGCACCTAGCCATCAAATACATGGATTTAATTCTAAATCTTGTACCTAAGAGAAAAGATAGGCAAAAAAAATGTTTCTAACAGCCCTTCCATCAGGAGAATGGTTGAATAAGTTATGGTCTATGAATGTAATGGAATATTATTGTTCCATAAGAAATGATGAGCAGGCTGATTTCAGAAAAGCCTGGAAAGATTTGAATGAACTGATGCTAAATGAAGGGAGCAGAACCAAGAAAACACTGTACATGATAACAAGAAGATTATGTGATGATTAATTGTGATGTACTTGGCTTTTTTTCAACAATGAAGTGATTCAAGCCTGTTCCAATTGACTTGTGATGGAAAGAGCCAACCACATATAGAGAGAAGACTATATGGAGATCGAATGTGGATAAAAACATAGTACTTTCACCTTAAAAATAAACGTATGCCTTTTTTCTTTATACTGAGGTGTTGCTAAGAGTCATTGTGGTGAAGTGGCCAGCCAGTCAGCCTTAAAAAAAGATAAATACTGGATTTGAATCCTAACACATAGTAGTTGTGCGATCATGGGCAAATCATTTGGTATTTTATATCTATAAGTACCACAGAAAGTGCTGATCTGCATTGGTAGAAGGAGTTTTCTCACCTGGGAACTAACTATTTATACTTGATGAAATCACAGATTCAATCCCTATCTCTATGTGGTTGCTACTGCCTTCCAGCATAGGCCCTATGGAACCTATGTTGACTTTTGGTCTAGATGTACTCATTCATTTTCTTGTTTTACAAAGTATTCCTTTTCCAAATTCTGTGAAAACTCTGAGCAGCATTTTTGCTCTGATGTTTTTTCCCTTATTTTATGCCAAAGCTTTCTCTACTACCCTTGAGTTAAAGAGCAGAACTCATTACATAGAAGGGAAACCAGATGTTATTAAATGACTCACCCAGGATAGCTCAACAAATACAGATTGGAGTCTAAAATAGAGCTTCCACCCTGGGACGCTCAATGGACCATTAAGAATATTTGACTAGAATTTGTAACTATGAATATTGTTCTTTTTGTTTCAATATCTCAGGTCCAAATCCTGATTGGAAACAAGAATTATATTGGCATTTTCTCTAAGTTTTTGATTCTAACGATCTGATACGATGGCAAAGAAGAATAACTCTTGTGTTTGAGGTTCTCATGCTAAACAACAGGGAAATATTTAATAAATAAGTACTATTTAATATCACACACAAAAAATTGAAATATTACCCACGTAATCTCTGCCAAGTTATTTAAAATCCCTGAACATTAGTTTTCTTATACTAAAATGAGAGGGCTAGATTAGAAGGGTTCTAAACCCTCCTTCAGATTTGTTTCTATAATGCTATTAATTGAAAAGATTATCTTTATATCCAGGAAAACACAAGTTACCAATGTTGGCATAATTTCCAAATAAGTTCTCTGTGTAGATTTAGACAACTGACTTGGTAGAGCAAAGATCCAAGTTAAAAACAAATTAGAAAGGTGAGAAGATAGCAAATGAAGTGACACTAACTTGACATATGTAAAGAAATTCAGTCATTATAAGGGGAATGAAATAGTAAGTCTGGACACAACTTCTATGTATAGTTATTATTGTGTTGTTCCATGAACATGATTTAGTTCTGAGCATTTTCTCTGGCTCTCATTTATAGACTTACTTCTTTGATTTCCTTTTAGTCCCAATTACAATTTCATCATCTCCAGGAAACCTTTCTTGTCATTTTAATTCTAGTGCCTCCTCTCTTTTAATTGCTTCTTACATACATATATATATATATATATATATATATATATATATATATATATATATATATATATATATATATATATCATCTTTTGCCTCATTTTGTACCCTCAGCACCTAGTATAGTGCAAGATAAATAGTGGATAGTTAATAAATGTTTATTGATTATGACTAGCAAAGTGTTCAGCACATAGTAGGTATTTAAATATGTTTATTGATTGATTGATTATAACATTTTATGAAATACAATAATGGATAACTATGGGAAAGTATTGCTTTGTTACCATGGAGGAGAAAGATGACTTTGCAGAAAACTTAGTATAAGATAAAATTAATCCAGTTTATTACAAAACATTAAGATGAAACTTTAGAGGACAATAGACAAACAATACATGAGAAGGTTTCTACAATATCATCTTTTCTCCATAAATGGCAGAGTAGTTAACACTTTTTTGCTTTAACTTAAAGTTCCTGAATAGGGAAAACATGGAAACATGGAAAAAGAAGTTGGACTGGGAGGTCAAATATAAACAGACAAATCTGTGCCTGAAGGTGACATAGTGTTAAAATCACTGAGGAAGCAATTGTCAAGATACTTGAAGACTGAGAATATATAGCATGATTGGAGAAAATAATAAATGCTGTTACATTTGAAAATAGTATTAAAGATGATATCACTAGCTATGAAACTACCTTTAATACACGATAGTACCTATAATAACTACTTGTCTAAAATCTTTGAAATGATTTATGTACTCTGAGGTAACTATCAGTATAGCCAATTAAAATTGTTTCATGACTAAGATGTTTAATATCAATGGCCCAAATTTTATAACAATTCTTCAGTCACTTTCTCTTCTCTATACCATCATTATGACAATTTACAAACATGTGAAAAACAAGCTTGATGAACCTTAAATAAAGAATTGGTAGATTTTCACAAGTGTTATTCACAGCAGACCATATCTATGCATTCACATATATGATTGAAAGTTATGTACAATCCAAAATTCCATTATACTAATTATATGTTGATTATACATAAGCATTTGATTTCACAGAATAAGATGGTGCCTTAAAAAGTCCTTCCCTAATAAGATATCTCCCAAGTCTGTGCTAAAATAACTCCTTTGGTAGCTGCAACAGAAAGAATTTGACCATTTGTGGTTATTGTCAATTTAAATATAGAACAGGGAAACATATGCACATCATTTGTAAAAATTTCCAGTGTGGAATACAAATACAATATGAATTTTATGTAGATATGGGTGACTGCCATTCTCCTCTTCATGAATGACTTTGTGCATGTCTCAGCATGTTGCCCACCTTCCTAAATGAGATCCATAATCACTCAAAATTTTGAATTTGCTACCAATATCTATGTACAAAAATCAAGCAGATGAAGAATTGCTTTTGCCTAGATCATGATATACAGTTGGAGTGACAGTCTACAGTTATTTTGTTAGTTTATATATTTTGGATGCATGTTGCCAGTGAATGAGGAATTAGGCCCAGAATTTATTTTGTAAAAGGAATTAGTTTCGATTTAATTTGGGAAGTTTCGTCATGTTTTCAATAACTATAAGAGTCTCTCCAAAGCAAAAACCTATATTTTAAGTCCAATATTCCTCAAATATCTGGCTCAGAATCATAGAATATCCAAGGAATCAATATTGTAAATCATCCAAAGGGAAATGGAAGGACATATGGGAGACATAAATAGACTATACCATATTGCCCATGATGAATACCCAAGGTGTCATAAAGAAGTAGTCAAGATATATATGATCAGAAAAGGAGCTGGACAATCTGAGTTCTGTACATATAAGTGAAAAAGCTTTTCTTAAGTTTATTATATGTTAGGCACTGAGAAAAGCAATGGCTATATAAATGTAAAAACAAAAACAAAAACAAAAACCCAACAAGATAATGCCTGACCTCAAAGAATTTATAGTCTAATTCCGATTAATTGATTTATTTAAAGTTGAGATTTGACATTCTGATTCTGAAGTGACTAAGTTTTTCATTATACCTTGATCATCTTTTCTATTTTTTAAAACTTTTCTCTAATTTCTTCAATTCTTGACCTAATTTATAATTTCCCTATCTTTCATTCCAGATATTTTGTCCTTCATTTCATGAATCCTAATGGAAAAGGACAAAGAATCAGAAGATGAGATCCAACTCAAGCTAGGCTCATTTACAATCCCAAAGTGGGATGTGATTAAGTTAAATCTAATCAAGAATAAATACATTAAGAGTAGGAATACTAGGACATTTCTGAAATTATGATATTACAAGGATCATGTAAGGCAGTGTCTTTGATATTAATAATTTATGTCATTATATTAACACATTTCTGTCCCAATCTAAACCCTATCTTCATTAGGAATTAATAGCAAAATAATAACAATAGTAGTAGCTCATTTATAAATCACTTTAGCATTATAAAAAGCTGCATATATATTATTTTATTTTAAAATAAATTTACCAGGTAGTTAGTGCTTTGGATATCTTCATTTTACAGATAAGAAAACTGAGGCTATGGTCCCAAAGGGAGTAAATGACAAGGTTTAAAATAAAACTCAGATTTTCTGGCTCTATGCCTTGTGATATGTTTTTTTCCTATTGTTTTACTTGAAACACATCCTTTTAAAATTTTTATTTTATTGAAAAAAACAGAATAAGAAAAAATAAAAATAGAAAAAATACAAAGCAAAATAAAACAAAAGAGAATATTGTCATGTGCCCAGCAGACCATCAAGGAGAATTCAAAATATATGCAACAAATTAACAGATGAAGAAAGCATATATATATATATATATATATATATATATATATATATATATATATACACATATACATATATATGTATTATTTATATATATATATATATATATATATTATATTCATAAATGTCCATCTTTTGTTTCCTGCTGCACACTTTTTTTTACTTTATAATTTTTTCTTCCCTTAATTCCCTTTCACTATTCCCAAACAGACTTTAGTAAAGAAAGGATATATTTTTGTATATATATACACACACACACACTTACACATGCACATATTTTTCCTATGTCTTCTGACTCTGCTTTAATTCTGCTCCTTAAATTGCCTTCTTATTACTTAATCTCTTCTTCCCTCACCCTTTGCATCTTCATCTCCCCATCCGTCCATCCCTCCTCACTTCTTTCTTTACAGATTTTGTAGGGTGTTATACCCTTCGTGGTATATATGTAGTATTGCCTATTTAATCCATTCCTGATGCAAGTTTTCAGAATTACAAGCTCTCCACCCCCCTCTAATGCCTCTGTGTCTATTCTTCCTCTGCCTTTCATTTGTATAGCAGAATTATTATTTTTATCTTAGCTCTTCCCCAATCTTTCTTTTGAGCTGCTCTATTGTTGATGTCAATCTTAAACATATGGTATACATTTCTCATATAAAAACCATAAACAATTTGTCCATGTTATGTTCATTGAAATTTATCTTTGGTATTGGTTCTTATATGTTAACTTTTCTATTAAGCTTGGGTTTGGTTGTTAGAAAGTCCTGAAAATCTGCAAGTTTGTTGAATGTTTATTTTTTCTCATTCAAAATAACAGATAATTTTTCTGGATTGTTGGTAGATATGATTCCAGGACCTATGATTTTTTATTTTTACTACTAATAAGTCCTGTACAATTTTAATTGTGGCTCCAATTATATGAATTGCTTTTTTTCTTGTTTGTGAAAAATTTTCTCTTTAATTTGGGAGTTTTGAAATTTCGCAATAATATTCCTATGTATTTTCCACAAAGAATCTTACTGAGATGGTAATTGGTGGATTTTTTCTATTTCTATTTTCCTCTTATATTCTCTCACTTCAGGACAATTTTCTTAGATTATTTCATGCCTTATTGTGTCAGTTCTTTTTTTTTTTTTTTTTTTCAATTTTCAGTCAGTCCATTATTTTTATATTTTCTTTCCTTTATCTGTTCTTCAGATCTGTCATTTTTCTTATGTTTCCCATTCTGTTCTATTTTTAATTCTTTAGAATCTGTTTTGTTATTTCTTGGTCTTATAACTTCACTGGATTCCCCTTGCCCAATTCTAATTTTTATTCATTTTTATTCATTCTATACCTCCTTTTTTAGCTGGTAAATTTTTCCCATAATAGTCTTGTTTTCCTTTGATTTTTTTTCAGTCTTTCCTCAAGAGATCCCATTTGATTTTTAAATTCTTTTTTTTTAAATTCCTTTTGAGTTCTTCTATAAATTCTTTTTGGGCAGGGAGCCATTATTACTCTTTGGGGTAGAAGCTCTTTTTACTTTAGTGTCCTCCTCTGAAGATGAACCCCAGTCTTCCTTATTCCCATAGTAAGTTTCTATGGTGATGTTCTTTCTCATTTGCTGGTTGATATTTTAAATAAGATATATTAATGTGCGCACTTCTAATCTTGGGTTGTGGATGTTACCTCCAGCTTCACTTGAACTTTCCCCTCTGACTCAGAACCCCAAACCAAGAGCTTCCCCTCCAACAAGTATCCACAGTCAACAGCATCCTTGCCCCCCTGCTTCTGCACTCCTGGTATGCTGGTCCTTCACACCTAGGGCTACAAGAGAAAGAGAGACAGAGAAGCAGACAGACAGAGAGACAGACAGACAGAGAGAGACAGAGACAAAGCGAGACAGAGAGAGACAGTGAGACAGAGTAAGGAAGATGAGGAGGAGAAGAAGAGACAGAGACAGAGAGAAAAAAAAAAACAGACACAGAGAAGCTTCACAAAACTAAACAATGTATCAATAAAATGTAATAAGATACAAAGTAGTTTACACCCATACTTCTTCCATTTTAAGGGAGAAATTATTTTTTCTTTGGGCCAAGCTTGGCAGCTTTTGACTTCAATCTTCTCCTCAATTTTAATATTATATGACTGCTAATGGGGTACAGGAAATCTATCCTAGCAGACAAACTAACCCATGGCACAATTATTTAAAGCTAAAAGGCAAACCTAAGATTCCTCATATTTTTAAAGAGGGTGTTAGTTTTCCTAGGAAGCAGTAAAACTGAGTTTCAAATATCTATACATTGAAAATTGCAGCTGTAGATGTGATCCTTATGTATTTTGGGTTTAGAAGGGATTTCTACCCCATCATCCACTTTTGAATAAACTGACAATATACATTCAGTAGTGAATCTTCACACACAAAGGAATCCAATGTACACTAGTGCTTTCCAAGAGGAAATAAGGCCTCCCTCAGGGATGATGTCCCATTATACCTTTCTGGGTAAGAATCTCATCAGGAATGATGAAAACAGGAACAGACATGTGGGTGCCCTTTTACCAATTACTTCAGGAAGACCAGCTGGCTACCAGTCTGATGAGACAGGTGTAAGATTGTATTGGCTCTCCTTTCCCTACTTCTCTGCAATGTGTTGAAAATAGAAGTAGAAAAGAGAAATAAAGGAGGAAGTTGAGAAGGAATGCTATTTCAGAAAAAAAAAAAGGAGAAATATAATATTATAAAATAATTTTGTATTTCAGAGGGAAAGCGTTTTGGAGGTCATTAAATACAATCTCTTCATTTTACAGATCAGTAAACTGAATCTCTGGCAGCTAGGTGGTAAAGTGGTTAGATTGAGGGGCTTGATACCAGGAAAATTCTTTTTGAGTTCAAATCTATCCAATAGACACATATTAGTTGTATAACCCTAAACAAGTTACATAATCCTGTTGTGACCCTGGAGATCTTAGAATCAGCCAGAGCCAGGATCAGCAAAAGTCTTTATTCCTGTTCTTTTGGGGTTGCTCTCAGGGGTATAGGAATATCCACACCTCCTTCCTTTCTCTCTACGGCCAAAGAATGAATCCCTCTTCCTACTCCACCCACTGATCTCTCCTCCCTTTTCTCACCACACTCACAGATAGAGCCAGCTTCAAGTTGAGTAAGGTCATCCTCCAAACATGTTAATAGAGAATTGTCCAATTGGTAATTAGCCTTAAGTGCTGGTTACCTTGCATCTAGGTCAAGTACATCCTCTCAGTTCTAGCCCTTTACATAACCCTGTTTGCCTCAGTTTCCCCATAAGTAAAATGAGCTGAAGAAGGAAGTTGCAAAACACTACTAAATCTCTGTCAGGAAAACTCCAGATGGGATTATGAAGAGTTAGACAAGACTGAAACAACTGAAAACAAAACAAAACAAAATAAAACAAAACAAAACAAAACAAAAAAAACCAAAAACCCTGAACTTGAATAACTTGCTCAAGATCACACAGAAAGGGTTGTACTTTGTTGCAGATGAGGAGGTGGAGCAAAGAAGTTTGGGGAAGGTAGAGCTGGAAAAGAAGAAAATCCAAGAAAAACACAAATGAGGAAGTGGAATGGCTTTATTTTGTTATTGCAGTTTTTAATTAAGACTCATTTTGAATCTGAAGGCTCAAGAGGAAATAATTTTTTTTCAAAGGTATACTTGAACTGGAATGAGAATGCCCAATTTGAATCCTGGTAGTCTATTTACTACTTTGTTCTCTTGATTCTTGTTTTACATTCTTGTGTGAATTTGAGACTAGGAAGTAATCCTTTGGCCTTTAATATTCTCACTTGCAAAATGGAATTAATAACACATATTACTTATCTCAGAGGATTACCATATGAGATTATACATATGAAAGAAGGTAAATCACAAGGTGCATATATAGTTTTAAAAGTAGTTTTCTCATGACTCCATTACAGCTCTTGTTATCCTCAGCCTATAGACATGTAGGCTCAATGATCTGCTTTCCCTCAGATGCCTTCCCTCCTTCCCTTCCATGCAAACCAGAATTTGTCCATTTTGGGAAAAGAAAGAATTGTTATTAATCTTCCTAATATATGCTAGCTTAGTTCCTATAGGCTAGTAATTTTACTTAACTAAGTGATAGCTTCCTCATCTCTAATGGCAATAACACTTACTACCTGCCTCATAGAACTGTTGAGGAAAGCATTTTTATTTTATTAAGCTCCTACTATGTACCAGAAATAGTGTACTGCACTGGAAATACAAATAGAATTGAATTGTAATTAGTGTAAATAAAGAATCTCATTAATTGCTTTCATATATTCAAATTAATAAGATCTGAAATTATAATTATTTAATATAAGGTAGCTAGTTCCAACTCAATAGAAACTTGCAGTAGGAATTTAAATTATGTGACTTTCACAGGATTTTTTATTTGTACTATATAGAAAGTGGAGTCCCTACTCGCAAAGAGCTTCTGATGTTTATTATCCTTGTTATTTTGCTTTTATTTTTATGTTTGATGGAGCCCAAATAAAAACAGCTCTAGGACAAGTCACAATGATGCCATTATTCTTTTATGTTTGATGTTCAGTGAAGATAGATACAATGTGGTTTTTTTTCTTTCTTTTTCATTTCCTTTTTTTTTTTTTTTTTTTTTTTTTTTAAATTGAAAGAAAATGCTCAGGTACAAGCTCATTTTCTGTAAATTTACTGAAATAATCTTTGGGACAATTCCAGTAGTGGACAAGAGGGCCAGAATCATGTATACTCCTTCCTGTTCCCACATGGCTATGACATTGTATACAAGATTTCTTTATTTGGAGACCTATATATTCTACATGTTTGGAAGCTATGAGAGTTTATTATAGCAACAACTGTTAATATATTTTTCCTATATTTTAGGAATCTATGTAATTTAATCCAGGTAATTATGGGTGATAGTTTTTTGTTTTTTTTTCTGTAATGATTCTCTGATTCCTATATAATTTGTTAAGTTCTCACTGATCTGGAAAGATTTTCACTTGTAAAACCGGGATCTGATATTTGTTAATTTATGGCGAGATGGTGAACTTTTAAGTAATAGAAGTGTGTTAAACTTTGAGTCAGGAAAACCTGAGTTCAAATCCTGCCTTGGATACTTATTAGCTTTATAAACTCAGGCAAATCATTTATGTTCTCCTAGCCTCGGTTTCCCTAATGACAACAATAGCTAGAATTCTTATGATGCTTTAAGATTTGTAAAATGCTTTATTTATGCTATAAGATTTAATCTTCAGAACACCTCTGAGGTGTTATTATTATCACTATTTTATAGGTAAAGAAAATAAGACTGAGAGGTAATCAGGGTCACATGACTAAATCAAAAGCAGCATTTGAACTCAGGTCAGCTCCCATATTCAACACTAAATTCATTTCACTAATACATCTACCTCAATAGGGTCTATGAGGATTTGATAAGGTTACATATACACATACATACACACATGTATTTATACGTATTTATGTATATATGCACATATATTATGTGTAATATATGTGTGTGAATATATATATATATATTACATATATAGTTTTGTATCTCTTAAGTACAACATAAATCTTAGTTATTATTTTTATAATTATTATAATCTTGGCTACATGATTTTATTTTTTAGGTTTTGGTAGATGGTGAATTTTTTCAACTCTCATCAAAGTCAGTCATTCTTTCTTTACAAAATTTAATTGATCTGATTTCCTTAAAAATAAACTTTTTTATAGATTCTAGTAGCAGAAAAATATGTGATTTCTTTATCATTACCATGAACCCTCTAGTTTTCATTTCTGTAACCAAATTTTCTTGCCCCAGCCACTTGTTCAACGCCTCTTGTATATCCATATTATTAGCTTAGTTTATACCACTGCGACCTTGAAAAGACCTTTAGATTTCATTCTTGGATCTTTGCCTTTCCATAGTCTCCAACCTGTAGTAATCCAGTGTAGAGAGTCACAGACAGTGGGGAAACTCTGAGTAAGGTATAAGACTCTTCAGCCCAGAGGGAATCTGCCAGCAGTGTCTGGTTCAGCTCCCCATCTCCACTAAGGGCTCTCAGCCTTCCTGAAAAGTCAGGGAGCCTTGACAACCTGTGTTGAGACTGAAGCAGAGTAATACTCTGGGCAAACTATATAACAAGTTGTTTATGTGGTCCCACGTGCTCAGTGTTGTTTTTGTTATATTATAAAAAGGGGAAAGTCCTTGAAATAAAGACTCCATTTTCCCACTACCCTTGGGAGTCCTACCTCATTACTTCTCCACTAAGAAGGCATATTTAATCACCCTGGTGTGTGTGGGCTCTAGAAAGCAAAGGTACATTTTGTCACTCCAATTTAGGGGCTCTAGAAAGCCACAACATTTGGTGCCCAAACTTGGGGCTCTAGGTGAGGTCCTATACAAATGAGCTTGACTCACCCGATCAGCCAATCAGCTGAATTCCGTGGAAAAGTCCCTGTGATGCAAAAGGGTAAGTATAGAAATAGGCAAGAGGGATGAATTGGTAAGGGCTAACTTAGTCACTTGTGTTTTTCAACCAAAATGAGGTAAATACTAAGAAATGAACCTCTCTATTTAGGGAAGTATGAAGCAGGCTTAGTTAGGTTAGAAGCAAGGTTTGTTGGTAACTCAGAAGCAGATCACTGAGGTCTCAGATGCTCTGGAGTGCAGGTCTCTGTGGCTTTGTAAGAAGGACAGTTTGGAGCCAGAGATGTGGAAGTTAATGGGAGAACAACTAACTGAATACAACGGATTAAGGAATCCCACAAGTTTTAAAAAGCGAAAGATTTTAACTTGGGCAGCCAGACAAGGAAGTATGAAAAGAAAAGCAAGCAGAGAGTGGGTGCCTGGAGCCCTGGAGAGTACAGCACCTGGGGCAGAGCTGAGGAAGCATTTTTAGCATTTTACTAATTTATATTGCTTTTTACTAGTTTAGCAAATCTGCAGGGCACAGCTATTTGGTCGAAAAGAGAATTAAGTATCTTAAGGACTATTGCCTGTTGGGCAGAAAAGGAATTAAGTACCTTGCTGAGGACCTTGCTTTTCACCTTCAAAGCTCATTTTCAATTCTGCCTACTTCTGAATATACCCCTCCTCCCTGAACTCTGCCTTCATGAGTAGGAGGGGGAGGAGTGGGAAGGGCAGTGACACCATCAGTACCAGTAGTTGAACTTGGTGCTGTCCCTTTGGGGTAGAGGTTTGGGGATGGAGCAGTGGATTTTGCTCCTTTTTTAGTGTACATATTAAAAAAAAAAAAAAAAAAGGTTCCCCATTAATCTATGGGGAGGAGATATCTTACAACAGTTAGGAAACAATTAAATACTTAGGCTTTTTTAGGCAGGGCTGCAGTAGAAGGCCTGCCAGTACTTACCTGTTCCTATTCAATGGAAAATTAAAAGCCAGAGTAGATGGAACAGTGTTGTTTAATCAATGAAAAAAATTCAGGCCTACTGATATACTCCTTAAATGCAATTTGGTGATATCTATCCAGATTTTAACTGCCAACAACAGAATCCAGGATCAAGATACTCCTCCAAAAATAAAAGTGGGGGAGCCACAGATAACCCTAGAGAACTTATAACTTTATGTATTTTTTAAAAAAAAAATTTTGACAAAGATTCACTGGCTCCGATAGACAGGTTTTATAACCCACCTGAAGGGCAGTATTCAGTGAAAGTAGCTCCACTATCTTTAGATAATGGCCAGGTGATGTGGAGAGACCCAGAAAGTGGTGAATGGAAGGGACTGGATAGGTTAACTGCTTAAGGGAAAGGGTTTGCTTGTATCTCAACAGAAGGAGAAGAAACTAGATGAATGCCAACAAAACATTTCTGCCTTGTCCATCAGAGAGAGACAGAAAGGGAAAAGACCCTTTTTAATAAGAATGATGTAGGACTTCAAAACCTGCAGGAATCATTGGATTCCCTGAGATATGAAGTGATGGACAATAGATTGCTTTTAGACTATTTCTTGGCTGCAGAAGGAGGTGTATGTGGTTGTGAATTGATAGTTATTTTTTTACACCTTCCTTCTGGGACTCATGGAAATCTTTATAGTATTTCGTTGATTCATATTGTTTGTTATGTTACTACTTGACTGTGTAATTCCTCCCATGGTAAGGGATTTAACTACTGGTATATACCTGCTTCAAATAAAACAAAAGAAAGGGGGAGATGTAGAGGATCACAGTCAGTGGGTAAACTCTGAGTGAGGTATAAGACCCTTCAGCCCAGAAGGAACTGCTAACTGATGTCTGGTTCAGATCCTAGGCTTCCCATCTCCCCTAAGGGTTCTCGGTCTTCCTGAGAAGTCAGGGGGTGGTGAGAACCTGTGTTGAGATTGAAGCATAGTAATAGCCGGTGGAAGAGTGATAGCAAATGGCAAACTATGTACAATAGCAAGTTGTTCATATGGTCTCACATACACAGTGTTGTTTTTATTATATTATATAAAAGGAAAGGTCTTTGAAATAGATGGACTCCATTTTTTCACCATCCTTGGGAGTCCCGCCTCATCACTTCTCCACTAATCACCCCGGGTTGGGGGCTCTAGAAAGCAACAGTACATTTTGTCAACCCAACTTAGGGGGTCTAGAAAGCAGGGGACAACAAACCAATATCATATACATTCAAAAGGCTCAGTCATAGCAATCTATTATCAGTGTGTCTGCTCAGGAAATATTCTTGTACATTTTAACTTTTTATATGCATTCTGAGAGCACCTATCAATTGATAAGTTAGTCAATAAGCATGTATTAAGCACCACTATGGGCAAGGCACTATCAATCAGTCTTTCCTTTCTGAGTGTTGTTTTCCATAAATTGTGTTAATATGGTGGACCCTAAACTTTATTAATATTGTTGTTATGATTATGATGATACTTCCTGTAAGATCATACTCTAATTCCTTATCACTGCATGGTGGTGACCCTGATTTCTGAGGAGTAGGCTATTTGAGTCAAAGCTGTGCAAGGGCTTACCCAGATGGAAAGGCTTTGAGTTCAGGACTAGTGTTAGACTTGAATGTTTGTGGTTCAAGTACCAACCTAGCTAAGTTCAGAATGCTTCATCATCAGGTTGGTTTTAGGAGAATGAATATCTTTGACTTCAGCTCTTTTGCCTCTGCTAGTTTGAAAGAGATCATCTATAAAGGCACAAAGGGCCTGAGAGCAAGAAAGCCCATACCAATGAAATGATAGGTCCTTGAGCTGCCATCTTGTCATCATCATTAATAACCTTTTCTCATCTCTTATGATCTATTCATCTTTACTCTCCTCTGCCATGTTCCTTTCTTTTGGGCCTAGAGTGTTTTGTCCTCTCACTTCAAACTTTTAGTTTCCTGGCTTCCTTTAAGATTCATCTTATAACTCATCTTTGTCAGAAGTTCATCCCTTCTATCCTACATATAAATACCTTTTCTTCTCAGATTCTTTTTATTTATATATATATATAGTTTGTATATACCTAGTAATTTATATTTTGTCTATCCCCATGATTAGAATGTAGAAATTATGTTTTATCTTTCTTTGTATCTTGAATGCAGGATAACATAAGATTTGACACATAGTAAACTTGAAATATTATATAAAAATAATAGAAATATAATAAACATGTTATATAAATATAATTAATATAATGTTATACAAACATAATATGAACATAATAAATACAATATATTGTATAATTACAAAAATATATTATGATTTTGTATAATATGATAAATGTGTTAAAGATAATAGATTATATAATAATGCTACATACGTTATATACAATTAATATATTAAACATAAAAATATAATATTTTATATAAAAATAATAATTGCTTGTTGATTGACTAAATGCTCGATTTCAAATAATATAATTTAGAGATGGAAGGGACATTATTGATTTGGGAATCAGGAGAGTGGTGTTTATATTCTTGCTCTGCTTAATAAACTGTGTGTCTTGGACAATTACCTGAACTTTAGAGCTCACTTTCCTTACTCAGAAATAAAAGGGTTAGACTAGATTACCACTAATGTATAAAAATAAACTATTTTTCCTTGCCTGTTTCTCCTGCTTCACCTTCATCACCAATCAGTCATAAAATTCTATAAATATATTGAATAATTATTTTTTAAATTTTCTTTTAAAAGGAGGTAATTGTATAATATATAAAGAATGATCTGCAATCAAGAAGACCTGAATTTGAATCCCATCTCAAGACACTTAACAGTAATCTTGACCTCTCTCTTCCTTAGTTTTGTCATGTGTAAAAGAAAGAGATTAGGGTCATTGATCCCTAAAATCAATGTGGCTCTAAATCAATGATATGATGATCATTAGAGAAGTCTTATCTCTGTAGATTGCATAGGAAGTTGACGTGCCAGCTGCTTACAGGAATTGTGCAATTAGTATACTTGGGCAAGAAGCTCAGAATTATAGACTATTATCCTTATCCTATAAGCTATTCTTCATATCAACACAAAAACTAGAATGTTATGTGAATAATGTATTGTCTTTGTGAGTATCCAAGCAGAATGTGTTCATTATTGCTAGACTGGTTTAGAAATCTGTTTGTCCTTTGGGGAATAATTCTATAGTAGTCAGAAAATCAAAAGCTAAGAGAGATTTACAGCTCAATATAGATGCTAGAGTCTGAGTGATTACTCAAGAATTTGGGATTACTATAACCCAGTCACAGAATTTTGGAACAAAAAGAAAAAGGCTTTAGTTCTGATAAAAAATTAGATTAAATAAAAGTTCACATTCATTGGCCCTACTGGACATCTGGGTAATATTCTCAGGTTATCTACAAAATTAGAAAATGCCAGGGGCCATCCAGTCCAAGAGTTCTTAACCTGGAGTTTATGAATGATTTTGAAAAAAATATTTTGATAACTATTTCAATATAATTTGCTTCCTTTGCAGTCCCATGTATTTTAGTTAATGCATTTTAAAACAGTAGACTTCATCCAAATGTCCAAAAGGACCCTTGACAAAAAATGTTAAGAGTCTGTGATCTTGTCAAAATCCTTAATTTTATAGAGGATCAAATTAAGAACTTATGAGGCACTATGACATGATGAAAGTCATTAAACTAGTTAGTAACAGATTTGGGAACTGGAACTCAGGTATCAAAGGATAAAAGGATCATATATTTAAAGCTGGAAGGGACCTAAAGATTGGCTGTACCTCTTGCCTCCACTTTACCAAGAAAATTAAAGCCCAGATAATAGAAGTAACCTATTCACATCACTAGTTAGAGAAAAAGAACACATGAGAATTACTGTATCCTATTGTTTCCCAGTGGGTTGCTATTCCACCCTTTACAGAGTCTTAAACCTCAAAATATTTCCCTCATAGTAGATCTTCTTAGAAAACTTCTATTAAGCTGAATCCAAGTCAATCACAATAACATTTGAAAAGATGGAACTTCCCCATGGAGTATTTGCATTTCAAAAGAGATACTTATTAACTTAAATGAGTCTCTAATTAGAAGAACTGGGCCCCACTCCTATCTTTCCTCATTTGGTGAAGATTACAAATTCTTCCAGGCAGGCTAATGTGGCAAGAAAAGTCTTTGGGTTGATCTTCCCTTTCCTGCTTGGATTTTGTTTCATGAAAGAAAATGCCTTTCTTATTCTGAATTCTCCTACAAAATTAGGATCGGGTAGTTTTTCTTGGAATAAATACAATTATGAACCATGTGGAGACAGATCCTTACTGTTGGATATTGTAAAAATGAATATTAGAAACCTGGCTTCTTATTATCTCTAATTTAAATTACAAAATGTTCTCTGTGACAATCAAAGCCCTTGATAGACTCTTAGAGACTTTATGAGAATAGTAGTAATGATGGCATGGTTGGACCTGAACTTTGGGGAAATTTTTATGGGGAGCTGATGAGATCACCAAGTGAAGCCATATACAGAAAGAAGACAGGACAGAACTCGGAGGGACAGCTATAGAATCTGCCTTCTGGAAGAAATGTTGGGAGTTATGAAAGGGAAATATCTTGGGGAAAGAGACTGTGGAGCATGCACCTGCATTGTTTCTGAACACTTAATTTGTTATTGAAGAAAAGGCTCTTTATTTGGCTTCAGGACCATTGGAAAAGGCTTATCAGTCTCACTTATGGTCTCTGGGAGATATTTGTTTATCAAACATTGAATCTTGTGAAGGGAATAGAGTCAAGAGTTTTGAAAGATCAGAAGAGTAAGTGCTAGGAATGTGGAAGTAGGAACTCAAGTCAATTACTATAGTCAACCCAGCATCAATACCTAATGGACTTAGGGATTATCTTTGGGAAGACTTCCTGGCTCACTTCTCAGCAGAAGCTGAGTTGAGAACTCATCCAGAAAACAAGCTATCTTTGAATGTAAATTTGATAGGACTATTGTTAAGCTAAGCTGAACCTATTCCTGTCTAGAGGAAGAGGTGACATAGGGGAGTGTATGCATTGGAAGAGTTCAGAGAAATGTTTATTCTGACTGTCTTTGAAGTAAAGCTTTCTGTAAAGGCTAATTAATGTTGTATCTTTTAATGTAACTGGGCTACTAGTCATAACTGGCCTCATCCCCTAGAGAAAACTTAGCCACTGGGGACTTGTCAATAGCAGTGGAGGAGAGATACCTACACATTCCTCAAGATGCATAAGAACCATGATGGGAGAGATATAAGAAGTTTGGCTCTGGGAAGGAAGTTCAGTATACATACTGAAAGTTTTTTGAAGTTTGCAAGGTACATTTTATATACATTATATTATTTGGAGAAACTGAGGTTCAAAGAAGTAAAAAGGACATCAAATATCAAAGGCAGAATTTAAACCTTCCAGGTTCACTATCTTAAAGCAAAATAGTTACAAATTTACTGCCTCCTAAATCTTACTATCTCTAAGTCTAGTGTTCTAGCCCCTATAACTTGAGAAAAGTTGCTATCCATTGTGCTGAAGCAGTATATAATCATCTTGCTCCCCCCAAAGAGAGAGATGCTTATGAAGTCCATGAGAAATAGCATTCCTGTTGCTTAAAGCTGGCCATGAAGACTTGACTCCAAATCAAAGAATCTATAAGAAAAGTAAATTATCTACACCTAATGGTTTCATTGAGAAATAAAGGATTGTAGCTTTTGGACCTTTGAAATTCAGACACTGAAAACAATGGAAATTGTTCAAAACTCCTATGATTATTTCAGTCTTCCAAATAAAGGTTGCCAAAGACTGAGAGAAAGAACAGGTTATTTTACTTTCAAAGTAGGAAAAATGCTAAATATAATTCTGCATGGAATGAAGTTTCTTGGGGAAAAACAGTAAGAAATGCATATGTTTTTTGATTGAAGCATTTCAGGATGAAGCTAAGTCTGACTCATTTTCAGAGTATATTGACAAACTCAGAGAACATAGGTGCCAGAAAAGACCTTAGCAAGGATGAGGTCTGATCTCTTTATTTTAGAGATGAGAAGATTGAGTCTCAGAAAGATAAGTGAATAGACCAAAGCTCTGCGATCAATCAATAAGCATTTAGTAATCACCTAGTATGTACCATTCTGGGGTTACAAAAGAGGCAAAATACAATCTCTACAGAGGTAATCTCTATAGACAAACAAACATACACATAGAATTCTATAAATATTACAAAATTCTATAATTTTTTTCACAAAAATTAATGGGAAAACTAGAAAGTAATGTCAGAAACTCGATATAGATCTCTATTTCATACTCATATCAAAATAAAGTCAAAATGAGTACATGATTTGGGTGTAAAAGGTGATATCATAAGCAAATTAGAAGAGCAATGGACAATTTACTTATCAGATCTTTGGAGAAAGAAGAATTTATGACCAAATTAGAACTAGAGAAAGGGAATTACAAAGCTGGGGGAAAATCTTTACAGGCAGTATTTCTGATAAAGATCTCTTTTCTAAAATATATAAAGAACAGTGTCAAATTAATAAGAACACAAGTCATTCCCCAATTGACAAATGATCAAAGGACATGAACAGACAATTTTCAGATGATGAAATTAAAGCCATCTATAGTCATATGAAAAATGCTCTAAATCACTCTTGATTAGAAAAATCCAAATTAAAACAACTCTGAGATATCACCTCACATTTCTCAGTTTAATAATTACAGGAAAAGATAGTTGATGGAATTGTGAAATGATCCACCATTCTGAAAAGCAATTTTGAACTATACCCAAAGGGCTATATAACTGTGCATACCCTTTGACCCAGCAGAGTCATTACACTGTCTCCCAAGGAAATCATAAAGGAGGGAAAAGGACCCATGTGTTCAAAAATGTTTGTAGTAGTTCTTTTTGTGGTAGCAAAAAAAATTGGAAAATGAGTAGATGCCATCAATTGGGGAATAGCTGAACAACTTGTGGTATAGAAAGGCCTGGAAAGATTTATACGAACTGGATGCTGAGTGAAACAAGCAGAACCAGGAATACATTGTATAAAGTAACTACAAGATTGTGTGATGATTATAGTGAGATGAACTATGAAAGACTTGGTTCTTCTTAGTGATTCAGTGATTGAAGGCAATCCCAATGAACTTTGGATAGAAAATGCCATCTGCATCCAGAAAGAGAACTATGAAGACTGAATATAAAGCAGCACATGCTATGTTCATTTCTTTTTTCTGTTTTTTCTCTCCTGTATTTTTCCCCTTCTGTTTCGATTTTTCTCTCAACACAATTCATAAAGAAAGTTGTAATATATATGTGAAATAAATTTTTAAAAATGTTTAAAAAAAAAAGAAAATATTGAGAATGGCACTGGTACTAAGAGGGGATAAATATTGCCTGGAGAAGGTAAGTAGTACTAGAGCTAATTCTTGTACTAAAGTCTCATGCCAAAACTTTTTGGTTATAAATCTAACTCATCTTTATTAATTTCTTCCTTAGAAATTATTTTCATAACCTTTAAGAATTAAAATTATTCAGCTTATGGAGCAGTTTGGATGAGAAACATCTAGATAAATTGTGCATTGCTTGATTCCTTGTCATTTGTGAGTGGAATCAACTTGTGCCATGACAACCAATTATGGTATCAAATCAACCATTTGGTCACTTATTAGTTAAGCAGTAGCTCAGGATAATGATTTTAATGACTTAAAATACCTGACTATATCTCAAAATAGATGGAGGTGTCTTGGTACAGTGGAAACAGCAATGGATTCAATAAAAATTCCATTCTAAGTTCCAATCCTAGTTTTAAGCTACATATGTGACTTGGAAAAAAAAAGACAATGGAACTTTAAATACTTTATTTCATTTGGGACTTATATGAGTTAACAAGTTAACTCTCTGTGAGTTAAGTTATCAGGAACATTTTATCCCCATTTTAAAGATAATAAAGGTGGGGCTGGGAGAGAAGTTTGAGAATTTGGGTTCAAGCCCTGACTCAATCACTTATTTCTATGTAATCTTGGGTAAGTAAGTTAATACTTTGGGCTTCAAATCTTTGTTTATCCAAGAGACTAAATTGTTTCTCAGGTCCTTTCCAGCTCTAAATCTTGTCATCTTAAATTCCCATGGCATGATTTGTCCAGAGTCACCTAGGAATCAACTCAGATTCTCTATCTCCCGTATATGTCAGCAAGCTTAAAGGGAGTTGGAGTAGCATTTACTCATTTTACAAGTAAGGAAATTGAAAAATAGGGATACAGAAACTGATATCCTTTGATATTACTGGTACAGCAAAGAAACTAGAAAGATTATATAGTCTAAGCTCCCTCATTTGATAGATCATTGCCTCGGTTTTGTATTTTTCTTTTGGGGAAAAAAAAAAGATCCACCATAGTTCCTTTCATGATATAGCCATGTACTAAGTATTTATTAAATAAAAAAATGAGATGAAAGCAAATTGTTTTTGGCCCAAATTTCAAAGACAATAAGAAAATATCACTCTGTTCATACCCAGCTGTTATAGCTTGATTAATTAGGTAATCTGTAATTAGACACAATGTTGATTTTATGAATGAGCTACTTGGGAATCTGCTAGGCTATGTTTATCATTGCTAGCTCAGTTACCATGTCCTTTGTGAAATCCCTATTCATCATGATCTGTTCTTTTAACTAGGAAAATAAAGCCAGCTCTGGTTTTGTTTGGAAAGTATCTTTGCAATATCACTATTATTGGCCATTATGTGTGGTTCTGCAACATTTCTTTATGTGACTTGTCCTGAAAATATAGTGGTTTAGAGAGTGGGGGAAACGAATACAATAGATTGAAAGTAAAGTCAGAGGTATTGAGGGCCTAAGAGTTCATAGAGATAAGTTAACTGAAAAAGTGTTTATTGAGCACCTGTGCAATGCAAGATCCCAGAGGTTTAAACATAAAAATGAAATAGTCCTTGTCCTCAAGGATCTTACAACCTTTTTTCTTCCTTTAATTATTTTTTTCCAATCCTGACTTTAACAAACTCAAAAAAAAAAAAAAAAAAGAAAGAAATTTATATTCTAGTAGGGTAGAAGAGAACAAACATATACACAGATAAATAAATAAATAAATATATATATATATATATATATATATGTAACATTTTACAGGGTAATTAAAGAATGCATATTCCACATATTCTTGAAAAAAATGCCTTTATCTTCCTTGCCCTTAGAGTTTTAATCTGTAAATTGGTCATTGTGTTGGGGAACTGAATATTCTCATAGCATAGGCTAGATGATCACACCCACATCCACACATTTTTATGCGTGTGTGTGTGTGTGTGTGTGTGTGTGTGTATTTCTCTTTTTTGTTCCCCTTGGTCATAATTGAGGCTTCAAGTCATTTTTTCAGACTGCTTTGCATCCAGTGCCTAAGAAGTTGGAATACCTGGATAGAGATAATCATTCTGAGCTATTATATTTGATTCTTTAATCAGCTCCATTTTCTATTGTCTCCATTCAGTGGTGCCACAGATCTTACAACTCCATTAGTTAGTCACTGTTTTATGAATGTCTTTACAGCAATATTTCTCTAAGAGGAGCTTGGGGTTTCAAGGGAGTTCCAAGAAAGACATATAGACTGGAAGTAAGCTCCAAACAGACCTTTTGCACAGACCAGTAAGGAATATAACTTTTTCTCTTTAAAGGAAAGACAAAAGCAAATAAGTAATAGTTATAGCAGCCTGTTATAATTAAAATAATTGAATTTCCAATCATTGGATCATAATTTTTAGTCTTGGGAGGGAGTTTAGAGACCATCTAACCTAATGCATCCATTTTGCAGAAGAGGAAACTGAAGGTCAAGAAAACTAGATGACAGGGTCACTGTTAATATCAGAGTCGGGATTTGAATTTAGATCCTCTTAACTCCAATACTTAAATTGCTATGTTGAGCTACACAAGACCTGGATTCAATTCTCAGTTCTATCATTCAATATTTTTGTGACCTTATGAATGCAAGTCCTTCCTTCTTCAAGGAGCCTTCCTTGTCCTCCATAGTATTAGTTCTTTTCCTTTGAGATGGTCCCCAATTTATCACAACCACATACATATGTATGCATAATTATATGTGCACTGACATATGTATGTGTGTACACACATATATATATGGGCACATATATGTAGTATATCTATATGGGATATATGGTATGTGTATATATGGTGTATGTGTGTATGTGTGTGTGTGTGTGTGTGTGTGTGTGTTTGTATACATGTGTCTGTGTATAGTAGGACCAGCAATTTCTTGATATATCTTCCCTGCTTGGTCACAGTTTCTCTCATGCACTTCCATGGTCTCGGGACATAAAGGATCTCAACCAGGTGCTGTTACGGCATCTCAGACAAGGTAGGTGCTATCTAGGTCATTATACCTTGAAGACTAACTGGCTAGCAATCTTCTATATGGAGGTCAAGGAAAGAAGCTAAGTGCTACTCTCTCCTTATTGCATGTTCATCCTGTGATAGGGCAGACTAAATCTCCTCCTTTGTTAAATGCTCAGGGACTCATGAGCATGAGGGCTTCATTTCGTCTCAATATCAAATCTGAGCAAAAAGAACACTGGCTTTAGAGCCTCCCCTATAACCTATCTTGTTTGTACATGCTAGTAGTATGTTGCCTCCCCCATTAAACTTATTTTTGTTTGAGAGTAGAAAGCTCTTTCCCTTTGTGTCCAATAGGTGTTTAATACATGCTTATTCTTTGACTACTTACTAAGCACTGATGCAGTTCTCCGAGCTTATGGAATATGGTTTGGTTCTCAGATATTCAACGACTCCTTGAGAATAAAGTATTAATACAGCTCCAATAAGAAAACTGGGTACTCCTAACCAGACATCAAACTTCAGGATTTTTTCTCAAATGGTCAGTAGACTCCTGGAATAGATGAGATTCAATAAAATAAGCCTGGTTTTCCATTAATCTATTATAGAAGAGGCTATTTAATGAGAACTAGTAGGCACACATTCTTTCAGGAGGATTTTGAGCTGAGTACACACATGTAAATCTATTAAAATTTTATTAAATAAGAATATGATTATGAATAATAACAAACATTAAAAACATTGCTGTAAAGAGCAGAGAATTAGATTATAAACCAGCACCTCTGCTAGTGTATTCTGGGGTTGGCTTAGTTGGTACAAGAACATGTGGCCTCCCAGGTCCAAACCAATCATTCAGAACTAGAGATGGACCAAATTGTGTAGAGCTTTTCCAAGGGTTTTGCTCTTATCCATGAGATAGAAGAATATATGAGCAAGAAAGTAGAAAGCCCATGTGCAATTTCTCTTTGTTTTTCTCACTAATTTTCCTTAAGATTTAGCAAATAAACAAACAAAAAACAACCTTCAAAAAGATGTCTTCCTACAACTTTGGGAAAATCATGTGTAATTAATTTACTTTTCATTAAAATCACTGTAGCCTGATCCTCAATTCTCTTTATGGTTTGGAGGCAAGAGTGTATTTTTTGTATTAAGTCCTAAGCCATTCTCAAGAATCAATGCAAATACCGCCACTTTTAAAGGAAAGCATCAAGGCTGAACTAAGAAAGTCAACAGAATTAAGAACATAAAGTTGCTTGATTAATCCCACCACATTGTACTATGGTCACTTCATTTTCTGAAAATGTATTAATCTGGCTAAAGTTGGGGGAAAAAAAAAGAAAACTGTGATTATATCACCCCCTTTTGCCAAACAACTAGAAGGTAATAATGTTCTTGGGATATTTCTGTTCACATATTTCGCTCCTAGCTAAACCTAAAAAAAAAAACATAATACAGATTTATTAAGACTCTGGGATTAGTCTCTCAAATCACATATTCATGAGCATCAGCTTCACAGAGCCAGTTTATTACTCCCCCTCAGGGTTTCAGGTATACTCCTGAGGATCTAGAGTTTCTTTTTAATGATACTAACTTGAACCACATTCTAGTGTATTATTCCCTCATATGAATCACCTAGAGACAGTTAGTCTCCTGAATATTACCAATACAAATCATTAGTGCCTCCCCTATCAATTTAACCAATTGATATCTTTGATATTATTAATAAACAATTAAAATCAGTTAGCTTTTATCAAGGGATAATGACTAAAAAGATATGATGAGAACATAAATACAAGGTTCTCCTCTCCCCCTCACCAATAGCAATGGGGATACCCTGTATAATTATATGAATATCCACAAATATATATATATATATATATGTATATATATATGTGTGTGTGTGTGTATATATATATGTATGTATGTATATATATATACACACACACACATATATAGGCATACATGTGATGTATGGTATAAACATATGGTAAATATATATAGTGTGTTTGTAAGGTGTGAACATATACACATAGTATATATTTACATAAGGTATGTGTATATATATGTGTGTGTGTGTGTGTGTGTGTGTGTATATGCTTGTTAGTGTGTGTGTGTGTGTGTGTGTGTGTGTGTGTGTGTGTGTGTGTGTGTTTGTAAACCTGTAGGCTTAAACTTAATTAGATGCTATAAAGCTTTCACCCTACTTAGTTCCCTTCCAAATACAATATCCCAGATATACTTGTTTCCTTGTTTCCTTGCTTACAGAATATGATATCTTAGTTCTGGGTAGGTACTGGATCCCTCACTCAGCATTTTGGGGCTGGGTTGGTGCTTCATTCAGGTCTGCTGCCATTATATTCTGGTTTGAATTTTGGTTCTTGAACTTCTATAATTCTTTTTCACTTTCCAAGATAATATGCTTGTATCCTAATCTGTTCCATTTTCTATACCCATTCACCTAAAAGCAAGAAGGAATAGATACAACAGAGACATGAACACCCTGAATACCATACATCTTGGAAACCATATAGCAACCAAGCATATAAGAGTCTATCTTACTTTGAGGTGTAGAACATTTCGTCTTCTTTACTCGAACTGTGAGGGTACGGAACTGGCTATTTTGCTGGTGAGTGATTTTTGTATATACACAAAAATTTGGCTCAGCAGCTAAATGAAATTTTTTCACTATGTAGGAGGCAGACAAGGAATAGTCATAGCATATCTGTGCATACCCCAAAGTGCCAGACCCCTCCACTTCATGACATTATATATCTCTAAAAGGAGGCTCACTAAATATTTACACAGATCTCCTGTGCCTCCTTCTAGGGCTGGGTCATCATTGGCCAGTCCCTCACTATGTAGATTTGAGGTATCTTCAAAATGGTTAGATATGTCAACTGAAAATAGTAGTTCATGAGTTCTCTGAATGCATCATTTTTATTATTCAGAGGATGCGATTATTAAAAAAAAGACATTTCATGAAATAACAATCAGAAAGGGAGTAATGATAATTATCATAGTCTTATTATATAGTCTTTCCAACTGACTTTTTATTTTTTTATTTTTTTTATTAATTTTATGATTATAAATTTTTGACAGTACATATGCATGAGTAATTTTTTTAAATAACATTATCCTTTGTATTCATTTTTTCCAAATTTTCCCCTCCCTCCCTCTACTCCCTCCCCTAGATGACAGGCAATCCCATACATTTTACATGTGTTACAGTATAATCTAGATACAATATATGTATGTAAATCCAATTCTCTTGTTGCATATTAAGAATTGTTTTCCGAAGATATAAACAGCCTGGGTAGAAAGACAGTAGTGCTAACACTTTACATTCAATTCTCAGTGTTCCTTCTCTGGGTGTAGTTGTTTCTGTCCATCATTGATCAACTGGAAGTGAGTTGAATCTTCTTTATGTTTACCTTTACTCTGTATGTATCTCCTTGCTTTAAGTGTGTTTCATGTAAACAACATATTGTAGGGTTCTGACTTTTGATCCAGTCTATCTGCCTCCATTTAATGGGAGAGTTCACCCCATTCACATTTACAGTTAAAATGACTAATTCTGTATTTCCTGCCATCATATTATCCCCTGATTATGCTTTTTTTATCCCTTGACCTCCCTGAACCCCTTCCCCAATATTTAATTTATAGATCCCACTTGTGACGCACAGCCCTCCCTTTTTAGTATCCCTCCCCCCTCCTTTTAAGTCCCTTCCCCTTTCTTGTACCCTTCCCTTATTCCCCTTTTCCTTTTCCCTTTTCCTCTCCTGCCTTTTAATGAGGTGAGAAAGAATTCTCTGAAAAACAAATATGTCAATTATTTATTCTGATGAGAGTAAGAGTCACACAATGTTTCTCCCCCTCTCTAAATTCCTTCAGATGTGGTAGATTTTCTATGCCTCTTCCTAGGATGTAGTTTCCCTCTTTTTATCTCTCCTTCCCCTTTTTCTGATACTATCCCCTTCCCTTTACTATTGACCTTTTAAAAAATATTATATCAGTAAAATCAAATTATATATGTGGACTTTCTGTATATCCACAACAGAGATACAGTTCTCAAGAGTTCTTTTTCCTTTTTCTGCTTCTCTTCAGTCTTGTGCATATAGATCAAAATTTTTGTTTAAGTCTGTTTTTTTTTTCTTAGAAACAAATGGAATTCCTCTGTTTCATTAAATGATGATCTTCTTCCATGGAAGAAAATGCTAAACTTAGCTGGGTAGTTTACTCTTGGTTGCAGTCCTTGTTCTTTTGCCTTTCGGGATATCAGGTTCCAGGCCCTTTGAATCCTTTAATGTGGAGGCAGCCAGATCTTGTGTGACCCTTATTGTGGTACCTTGATATTTGAATTGTTTTTTCCTCGTTGCTTGCAATATTTTTTCCTTAGTCTCATAGTTCTGAAATTTGGTCACAATGTTCCATGGAGTTTTTTTTAGGGTTTTTTTCAGAAGGTATTCGATGAATTCTTTCAACGCCTATTTTCCCTTCTGTTTCTATTATCTCTGGAAAGTTCTCTTTGATGATTTCCTGTAAAATAGAATCTAGGCTCTTTTTTTCATCATACTTTTCAGGAAGTCCAATGATCCTCAGATTATCTTTCCTAGATCTATTTTCCAGGTCTATAGATTTTCCCAGTAAGTATTTGATGTTATTCTCCAGCTTTTCATTTTTTTTAACTGATTCTTGGTTTCTCAATGAGTCATTCACTTCTATTTGTTCTGTCCTGATTTTTAATGAGTTATTTTTTTCATTCACATTTTTTAGTTCTTTTTGTATATGCCCAATTTAGTTTTTAAATTAATTATTTTGCTCTATTGAATTTTTTTTTTCCATTTCACTATTTTTAATGAGTTATTTTCTTTTTCCAATTCAGAAATCCTATTTTCCTGTGATTTTTTAACCTTTTCTAATTCACAAATTTTGTTTCCCTGCACCTCCTATGAATTCTTTATTTTTTCCAACTCAAATTTCAGGATGTTATTCTTTATCATAGCTTCTCTTTCCTTTCCCCATTTTTCTTTAAATTCTCTTAACTTTTTAACAATCTCTTCTAGAAGAGAGTTATGTGATGAGGGGCAGGTATCATTCCCCTTTAGGGTGTTATCTGGAGACTATCTGGTGTTAGTTTCCTTGGGGTTGAATACCTGCTCTTTCTCTGTGTAGAAGGTGTCAATTGTTTTCTTCAGCTTCTTACTCATTGTTAAAAATCTGTTGGGGTTTGCCCTTGGGGTAAGAAGTTTATTTATTTATTTACCAGCTTCCTCCCAGAACGGATGCATGCCCAGAGTCCTGTGCCTGAGCTAAGAGAGAGCTCTGGGAGAGAGTTTCCCTCCCCAGAAATGACTCACCGTCCCTACTTCAAAGGTTCCACTTCTCTGGGAATTCCGCTGCTGCTAGAATTCCACTGTCTCAGGCTAAGTCCCACACTATGTGGATTAGAGGTTTCCTCAGGCTGTGTCTCAGCCTTGCCGAGATCTGTTAGATCACTTCCGGATTGGGGTGGATTTAGGATCTAGCTTTATATTTTAAAGTGGCTTGATTTCTCTTCTGAACTGATATTTTATAAGCAGAGAAGTGGTAACAGCCTGTGTTAGATTCCTCTATCTCAGTGGCTTTGCTGATCCCAGATTGCTAGCACCCAGTCCAACCCTGTCTGTCCTGGCCTTTATTTTTCCTCCCCTCGGAACTGACCTTTTCTGTTGAAATCCCAGATTCTCTTCAGCTAGTAAGTTGTGCTTCTAATCCTTGTGGTTTTTATCAGTCCAGGGTTATTTTTGAGGCTGATTTAATTAATTGGTATTGAGGGAAGAAGGGAGCTTACAAATTTGTGTATATCTTCTCTGCCATCTTGGCTCTGCCCCTGACTTTTTCCTAATAGGAATGCATTAATGAATCCAAAAGGCGGCATTAAATCCTTACTATGTATCATTTTCTAAACATTGGAAATATATATACACAAAGCCAAGACAGTCCCTACCTTCAAAGAGCATATAATCAAATTAAGTAAAAGTAGTACTTATAGAGGAATCATGGCCAAAAAGAATTATTTTGGTTTGGAAAGTTACAGGATGTTGAGTGAGGTCATATTGTAGATTGACGAATGAATTTGAGTGGTATTAATTTGATTATGATTCTAGAACTGGATGTGGGTGTAGAATTATGAGTTTATATATTCTAGCCTAAGACTGAAGTAGAAATTTTAGAGCAGAGGGGTAAAATGAAGTTTAGCTTGGTGATCACTTAAGACATAGATCAATCAGGAGGAGAAATTTGGAGTGGTGAAGGGGGCATCCCAAGATGACAACAGGGTTGAGAAGGATAGCTTGGTTTTATTTCTTACTTTTTGGAAAGGAACACAGTTGGGCATGTTTGTTAGCAGAAGGGAAGTGACAAATCGAGAAGGCAAGTTTGAATACGCAAGGTAAGTTACCATATGTAAACATATTGCTGTCCATATGGTAGATTTCAGAATATTACAATAATATAGGGGGCTTTCTAGGTATCCTGACAATTTTATTATGGTTTGGAGCCTGGGGTCACCTTTCCTGGTAATTCCAGGAATTTCCATTTGTAAAATCAAGTGACAAATTCACTGCATAGGAAAGGTCCAAAGCAAATGACCTGCATTCAAATTCCAGATCTTCCACTCAATATTTAGGGAACTTTACATAAATCACTTTTCTTTTATGAGTCTCAGTTTTCCCACATGTGGGGAAGTAGAAAACATAAAAGTGAGTAGGGACATAAAAACACTTGCACTGTATATCTCATAGGACTGTTATGAAGTAAAAGGCATATGAAACATATGTCCTCAAGCAGTCTGAGCCACTTTCAGACTCCAGGAAAGCCCATCTCATGGGCTAACTCCTCAGACACATGCAAGATGATTTAGGCTGGTTTTACTCTATTTATGACCTTAGTTACAAGTCATCTACTCCCAAAGGATAACATTCCCTTGGTGCCTGAGAATATTACTTTCTCCCCTTTACTTCTTACTTAATATAATATAAAAAAAAGAAATAGGAAAAGGCAAAAATGGTCTCAAGTAATTTGCAAATCAAAACTCATTTAAAGCATTTTGGAGAATCTTATGGTGCAGGATTATTGCTATCTAATTGTATCCTTAACCTCAGTGCTCTCCTTCAGAACATCAGGGATGTCATCAGCCTGTAAACACTTGACATTTTTTCTCTGATTCCTCCAGTAGCTTGGAGGGCTTATTGCCACTGACATTCCACTTCAGAAATAAGGACTATTGCTTTGGACTCTCTTGCAATCCATTTACTACATTTTTCCCTTCTCTGCATCAGAGCCAAGAGGTTTCTGTCATTCCTGATCCCTTCAATATGGCTACTTTTAATCTCCTTTTAGAGCAGCCTTGCAGATAGCTACTTACTGACAATTGAACACTGGCCAGTAGCCAAGGATGCTAATTTGATTTCTTTTAAAGCCTTATCATGTTGCCAAATAAAATACCCCCAAGTAGTCCTCTAAGCATGTCACTCCTTTGCTCAATCACCTGTCCTGGCTCTCATTCTCCCCCAAATTAAGTCCATTTTCTGTTGTCAAGAGTTTCAGACTTGTGACATGAACTGACTATTTTTTCTTCTTCTGGGAGATTTTGACTCATACATATTTTCTTAATCTGGAATATCTCTAAAAATTGGCAAGACTGATACTTTGATACATATAACTATATAGTTAATATATTTAATCTATAGTTAATCTAATTAGCAATAACTATATATGTGTATATTATATATAAAATAGACAACATACTAAGTATATAGTTAAGTGAGCATGTTTTTTCTTCATTTTCAAAGAAAACCAGTGATATAACAAATAAGTGCTGTCAACTTATGAGTGATTTGGATATGTGAGGCAGAGTTCTGCAAATCATTAGCTTCTGTTCTAGAATCATTGAAGTCCAGTGGCAAGTCAAAAATCAGGACAATGGGAATGCAGTGGACAACCCTGCTATCTTTGGGTTTGTACCAAGATCTCGATATTTCACAGTTTCTTCAATCAACTTCATGGCCATTGGAACAAATTGTTCTCATCTGCCCATTCTGATGGGAGAAGTGTTCACATGCATGGATTAGACATCTCCCTACCTCCCCAATGTGCTGATATTGTTTATCAGGTAGCAACCACTGCACATGCAATAGCTTCTTGGAGCCAGCAGTTAGGTGAGAGTTGGGTGACAGATAGATACTAAATGGGGATAAGCTGCCCTGAAAAGAGCTAACAAAGCCTTTTCACCAAAGATGCTCGTCCTCCCTGAGCACTTCATACACCCCAATGCTAGTGTTCAGGCAACAGAGTAGTCTATAAATTGGGGAAACTAGAGAAGTTTAGATATGAGAGTACTAAAGCAGATAAACTTTGTCTTTTATATACATCCTTCAAAGGGTAATTTTTCTGTAAAGTTTAAATGTAATTTTGCATATTGCATGTGTATCTTTCTAGCAAAGTGAGAGTTTATGTAATCTAATTAATGATGCCCCATGTATATTTTTGGATAATCCAATGATAAATTGAAAGCTCCTGCTAAAATGGTTTCCATTAGGACTTTTAGTTTAATGAAGAGAGCACAAGTCCTGTCATCAGAGGACCCAGATTCAAATCTAATCGATGACACTGCCAGGGGCCACTTTGGGCAAGTAAATTAATCTGCCTCAGTTTCCTCATTTGCAAAATGAAAGGATTGGATTTATATATTTCCTTTAGTTATAAAATTATGATCCAATGATCCTAAAATTCAAAGATAAAAAAGACATGGTTCTTATCCTTGAATGGTAATCAAATGAACAATTATATATTATGGGATGCCAGATCCCTTATGTTACAGATGCATGATTCCTGGGGCTTAATAAGTTTGGCAGGTATTTGGATCTGAAAAAATATTTAAGTGGAAAATTACTTTAGAGCTCATCTATTCTAGTCACTTTATGTTACAAATGAGGAAATGGAGGGTTACAGAAATGATATGACTTGACAATTATTTCACAGAGACACCTTTTAGCCTAGAACCCTGATGTCTTGCATCCCAGACCAGTGCTAAATGAATAAATGTATGAACTTCCAGAATCTCTGCTTCCCTTAAACTGTCTCCCAGTGCAAAATGTATTATGAGTAGCACTTGTTCTGTGTTCACTTGAGCTTTCTGAGTCCATATCAATGTTCATCTCAATTGTTCGTTGAAATTCTTTCTCTATTCTTCAAAAAGCTATTTCTGAAAGAAAACAGTTAAAGTAGTGGTTATAGAATTATAAAAATATTAGAAGTGAGATTTAGGTTCCACTCACATTTCAGTCAAAATAAATAATACTAATGATGATGTTAGCATTAACTATACTGTCTTGAATGTAAGCTGTATTCTCCTATCTTAAGTCAAACATAGAAGCCTATATACAAGATTCCACTAAGAAAAGAGAATAACAGTGAAATTTATCAACGGTATGGATAATTGGATAATTGGATTTTTTTTCTTTTAGATCCATCTATCTTTCCTTCTGTCTAGCAACAAGGTAATTTGCCCTGCAGATAGAAAAAAAAAAAGACAAAGAACTAAGAACCCAGCTTCAAGCAAGTATGAAGAGTAAGGAGAACTTGGCCATGACCTGAAGAAAAAGTGCTATGATCACGCTCTTGGCAGTATCCTGTAACATTTATACATATTCAAAGTACAAATTGCTCTCTATTGGAAAGGAAATAGTAAAAGGGCTGGTACAACACATCACTGTTCCCCAAATAAATAATAATGCTTCAAAGAAGAAGCAAATGAGAAAAGAAGGGGAAGAATTAGAGAATTAGTATTTGTCAGCAGATAGGGGTATAGAAAAAATGTGATAAAGGAGAGAAAACTAGTAATTTATGAAAGGTAAGAATCAAAAAAGAGAAACAACAATAAAATCCATCAGTCAGAGATTTTTATATAAATGCACCAAGAAAAGGCAATCATGAGAGTGAACTAGAGATGCCCCTGAAAGTAGATACATTTGATTTCAATGATATCACTGACATTTGGTGTGATAGGATTTATAACTACAATAAAACTCTCAAGGGAATTCTATATTTTTAAAGATATCTACTGATGAAGGTTATGTGGGAACTTAAGGTGAGGAAAATTAATTGGAAAGTATGTGGGTAATTAAACATAAGGAAGAAAGGAGTGATATTGTTATTGCCATTGGTATTCACCAACAGAAGAGTGAATTAAACAGTTTGGGAAACAGATAACTAATTTGGCATGGAGACATGATAGTGCAATTTTGGTGGATTTCAACAATCTGGTCATCTTTCATCTTCTCTCTCAGACACAGAGCAGTAGATGTGTTTGGTTTGCTTCATGCCATTTTTCTCCTTCAAAAATTTAAGAAAGCTACAAAAAAGTATCATAGACTTGATACTGACTAAAAAAGAGAATGTAGTTGTTCCTTAAAACATAGAAAATAGGAAAACTTTGGGGACTATACATAATTCCATCAGAGTTTATGGCAGGGAAGACCAGGGATTCTAAACATACCTGAGATACACCTGAGACTTTGGTAGAGCAAACTTATAAAGATTCAGGGAAAGATTAGATAGGATTGAATGACTTCATATCCTGGAAGCAAAGTTAGTATAAGGGGGGGTAATGAGAATTCTCAAGAATATAACTCAGAAAAAGCAAAGAAACAAAAGGAAGATATTCTTCTAAGAAGGAGAAAAAAGTAACTGGCCTAGATGCTAAGATTTTCAAGGCATTTGTAGAAGAAGGAATAATAGGTAACTATAGATGCATGCCAAAGACTATTAGAGTCTTTTAAGGAAAGGCCCAAGAATAGTAAGGCTCAGAAAGAACCAGAGATGATTTTGAACACTAAAGTGACAAAAAGGATTTGGGTTTTGTTTTATTTTGCTTTCCTTGTTTGTTTTATGCTTTTCTTTATTTTTTACTCTAATGTGGGTAAACAAGAGAAGGATCAAAGAAATAGACTGAATAATAATAGATCAGGGAAAGAAGCCTAAGCTCCCCAACTCCTCACCTCTTTTTTTTCTGTGTGGTGTTCTAAAATTAATAGCTTTTGGACCATAAAGCATATGATTAAAATGATTAAAGAATTATAATCTTAGTGGTAAAATTTCCAATATCATTTCTTTTTAGAAAGACAATTAATAAAGAACTGAAATCAATAAATAAGGTTATGTTTAGAAAATATCTAGCTGTCTTTAATGAGTTAGTCACTGGACCCAGATAAACTACATCCTACAACAATGAAAGTTCTGGCAGGTATCAAGTATTTATTAAGCACTTATTATGTATCAGCTTCTTTGCTAAACACAGGGGATTCAAAGAAATAAAAAAAATACTCATGGTCTAATGTAAAAATAACTATGGACAAATAGGCTATATAACTAGAATAACTCGGTGACAATTTCTGGTTAAGGAGGGCCAAGAAATAAGTGTTTCTTTCAGAAGGTTAGAATATAGTTGAGGCTTGCAGGAATTCAAGATAACTTGGAGGCAGTTTCAAATACAGAGACAAACAGTAAAAATGCCTTGCAATGTCTTGTGTGAGGGATATCAAGGATACCAGGGGCACTGGATTGCAGAATATTGGGAGGAGAATAAATTTAGATAAAAAGGAAATTTTAAAAAGGTTTTCTGTAAATATATTTATATATATATATATATATATATATATATATATATATATATATATATATATATATATAAACTATATTATAATTTTATGTAATTAATTATCTGTTTACCTATATAATTTATTTCTAAAAGAAATACACACTCATATTTTCAGATCAGTATGGCAGGTAGTGCTTTGAATTTGATAAAACATTTTTTTCTCATGACAGTATTGGGAAGTGTTATTTCCTGCATATTACAAATAAAGAAACTAAGGCTCAGGGAATTTAAGTGACTTGTATAAGGTCGAAGAACCAGTAAGTGGCATGTCCAACGCTTGAACCTAGATTTTTTGTCTCCAATATTATGGATTCTTCCATTTAATTCACAAGACATTTTAAATTATAATACATTTTACAAATGTTATGTGTTGACAAACTTGTTAGCCCCCAACTAGTTGATTGAGAGACAGAATGGCATTATGGATTAGAAATCCAACCTTGGAGTCAGGAAGACAGGGGTTTTGTCTGACCTCTGACAAAATTTCTTGCATGATCCTGAGCAAATCATTTAACCTTTCAAAATCCCAGGAAACTCTGAGATGACTTGCTGCAAATTTACATTGATAAGGAAGTTTCCTTACTAGTAGCTCCTTAGAAATCATATATTTAGACTGAAAAACATCACTAACCAGGTGACTTGGGGCAAGTTGCTATCCTTCTCTGATACACTGTTGCCTCACCTGTCCAATGCAATGAGAGAATTAGGGCAAATTATCTTCATGGCCCTTTCTTATTGTTATTGTTCAATTATTTCAATTGTGTCCAACTCTTTGTGACTCCACGTGGAGTTTTTTTCCCCCCCAAAAAAATATTAGAGTGATTTGCATTTCCTTCTCCAACTTATTTTACTGCACAGGATTACATAGCTAGTCAGCTGAGGCCAAAGTTGAGCTCAGGAATATGAGTCTTCCTTTTTCTAGGCCCAGAACTGTATTCACCACACCACCTAGCTATACATTGCTTTTTTTTTTTTAAAAAAACAAAACATTTTTTTAACATTTTTTAATTATAGTTTTTTATATATATACAAAACAGATGCATGGGTAATTTTTCAACACTGACCCTTGTACAAATTTCTGTTTCAACTTTTCCCCCCCTTCCCTCTACCCCCTCCTCTAGATGGCAGGTAGTCCCATGCATGTTAAATATGTTAAAGTATATGTTAAATACAATATTACATTGCCTTTTCTATGTCATCCCCCCACACTCTCTTTACTCATTTCCCATTAATCTGCAAGCCTTATCCCACTCTCATTAATCTACATACCCTTACGTACCCCACTTTATTCTATTCCCTTCCTGTTAATTTCCTTATAGATTGGAGGAGGCTATACCCTTCTTGGTAAGTATATATATTGTTTGCTCTTTAGCCCATTCCTGATGCGTGTAGGTTTTCAGAACTAGCAGACCACCCCTATCCCATCTAATTCTTCTCAGTAGGTCATTGCTTTCATGATTCATTTATTCAGAATAATTACTTTTCTTACCTTTCTAGATGGTTTTTGAAGAGTCATATAATACTTAGCTCTATCCTGACATTTATTTTGCTCTAGTCAATAATGTTAATTTCAGAACGTGGTTTACATTTCCACATATAAAACGTGAGCAGTTGTCCTTATTGAGTCCCCTGAAATTAGTCTTTGATGTTGACTCTAATATGTTAAATTTTCTATTCATTCAGATTTGTTTGACACAAAATCCTGAAAATTTGGCAGTTCATTGAATGTCCATTTTGTTTTTCATCCAATATTATACTTAATTTTTTCTGGATATAATATTTTTGGCCACACCCTACTTTCTTTTTTTTAAATTGTTGACACATAGTATTCTGAGACCTGACTTTTTTATTGTTGTCACTGATAAATCCTGTGCAAGTCTACTTGTAGCTCCAGCATATTTGAATTCTTCCATATTGGTTCTAGTTTTCACACCTCATTAGAGGGGAGAGGGGAGAGTGATGGTAGTTTTAAAAACCTACTCATATCAGGAATGGGTTAAAGAGGAAATAATACATATATTTACCAAGAAAGATATAGCACTCACAACAATCTATAACAAAATTAAGGAGGGGGAAATAGAATTAGATATTGTTGCTGTTTGTAAAATTTTCTCTTTCAGCTAGGGTTTTTGAAATTTATCAATAATGTTCCTATATGTTTTTCTTATAGAATTTCCTTTTCTGGTGATGATCAGGGGATGTTTTTCTATTTATATTTTTTCTCTCGTTTTATTTCTTTTTTTTATTTTAATAGTTTTTATTTACCAGATATTTGCATGGGTAATTTTACAACATTGACAATTGCCAATCCATTTGTTCCAATTTCCCCCCCAGGATGGCAGGTTGACCAATACATGTTAGAGTATAAATTAAATACAATATATGTATACATGACCAGACAGTTGTTTTGCTGAACAAAAAGAATCGGACTTTGAAATAGTGTACATTTGGCCTGTGAAGGAAATCTAAAATGCAGGAGGACAAAATTAGAGGGATTGGAAATTCTATGTAGTGGTTCATAGTCATCTCCCAGAGTTCTTTCGCTGAGTGTAGCTGGTTCAGTTCATTACTGCTCTATTGGAACTGATTTGGTTCATCTCATTGTTGGAGAGGGTCACATCCATCAGAATTGATCATCATACAGTATTGTTGTTTGAAGTATATAATGATCTCCTGGTCCTGAGCATTTCACTCAGCATCAGTTCATGTAAGTCTCTCCAGGCCATTCTGAAATCATCCTGCTGGTCATTTCTTACAGAAAAATAATATTCCATAATAGTCATATACCACAATTTATTCAGCCAATCTCCAATTGATGGGCATCCATATAGTTTCCAGTTTCTGGCCACCACAAAGAGGGCTGCCACAAACATTCTTGCACATACAGGTCCCTTTCCCTTCTTTAAGCTCTCTTTGGGATATAAACCCAGTAGCAACACTGCTGGATCAAAGGATATGCACAGTTTGATAACTTTTTGAGCATAGTTCCAAATTGCTCTCCAGAATGGCTGGATACATTCGCAGTTCCACCAACAATGTATCAATGTCCCTGTTTTCCCACATCCTCTCCAACATTCTGCATTATCTTTCTCTGTCATTCTAGCCAATTTGACAGGTGTGTATTGGTATCTAAGAGTTGTCTTAATTTGCATTTCTCTGATCATTAATGATTTGGAGCATCTTTTCACATGGCTAGAAATAGTTTCAATTTCTTTATCCGAGAATTGTCTGTTCATATCCTTTGATCATTTATCAATTGGAGATTGGCTTGATTTCTTATATATTAGAGTCAGTTCTCTATATATTTTGGAAATGAGGCCTTTATCTGAACTTTTGACTGTAAAAATGTTTTCCCAGTTTATTGTTTCCCTTCTAATCTTATCTGCATTGATTTTGTTTGTACAAAAACTTTTCAATTTGATATAATCAAAGCTTTTTATTTTGTGATCAATAATGATCTCTAGTTCTTCTTTGGTCATGAATTCATTCCGCTTCCACAGGTCTGAGAGGTAAACTATACTATGTTCCTCTAATTTATTTATAATCTCATTCTTTATTCCTAGGTCATGAACCCATTTTGACCTGGCATTGGTGTACAGTGTTAAGTGTGGAACAATGCCTAGTTTCTGCCATGTAAATTTCCAATATTCCCAGCAATTTTTGTCAAACATTGAGTTCTTATCCCAAAGGCTGGGGTCCTTGGGTTTGTCAAACACTAGGTTGTTAGAGTTATTAATTAATTTGTCCTTTGGACCTAATCTATTCCACTGATCAACTAGTCTATTTCTTAGCCAATACCAAATGGTTTTGGTAACTGCTGATTTATAATATAATTTTAGATCTGGTACAGCTAGGCCACCTTCATTTGATTTTTTTTCATTAATTCCCTTGAAATTCTTTTTTTTTCTTTGTAACTAGAAGTTTATTTTTTATTAATTTTATAATTATAATTTTTGACAGTATATATGCATGAGTAATTTTTTTATAACATTGTCCCTTGTATTCATTTTTCCAAATTTTCCCTTCTCTCCCTCTATTCTCTCCCCTAGATGACAGGCAATCCCATAGATTTTATGTGTTACATTATAATGTAGATACAATTATATGTGTAAATCCAATTTTCTTGTTGCACGTTAAGTATTGGATTCCGAAGGTATAAGTAACCTAGGTAGAAAGACAGCAGTGCTAACACTTTACATTCAATTCCCAGTGTTCATTGATCAACTGGAAGTGAGTTGGATCTTTTTTATGTTGAAGATATCCATTTCCATCAGAATATATCTCCATACAGTATTGTTGTTGAAGTATATAGTGATCTTCTGGTTCTGCACATTTTACTCAGCATCAGTTCATGTAAGTCTCTCCAAAACTCTCTGTATTCATCCTGCTGGTCATTACTTACAGAGCAATAATATATTTACCCAACCATTCTCCAATTGATGGACATCCATTCATCTTCCAGTTTCTAGCCATTATGAAAAGAGCTGCCACAAACATTTTGGCACATACAGGTACATTTCCCCTCTTTCGTATTTCTTTGGGGTATAAGCCCAGTAGTAGTACCGCTGGGTCAAAAGGTATGCACAGTTTGATAACTTTTTGGGCATAGTTTCAAATTGCTCTCCAGAATGGCCGGATTCTTTCACAACTCCACCAACAATGCATTAGTGTCCCAGTTTTCCCACATCCCCTCCAACATTCATCATTATTTCTTCCTGTCATCTTATCCAATCTGACAGGTATGTAGTGGTATCTCAGAGTTGTCTTAATTTGCAATTCTCTGATCAGTAGTGATTTGGAACACTTTCATATGAGTGGAAATAGTTTCAATTTCATCATCTGAAAATTGTCTGTTCATATCCTTTGACCATTTATCAATTGGAGAATGGATTGATTTCTAAGTAGGGTCAGTTCTCTCATTTTCGAAAAGGAGACCTTTATCAGAACCTTTAACTAAAATATTTTCCCAATTTGTTACTTCCCTTCTAATCTTGTTTGCATTAATATTGTTTGTACAGAAACTTTTTAGTTTTATGTAATCAAAATCTTCTATTTTTGATCAATAATGATCTCTAGTTCTACTCTGGTCATAAATTCCTTCCTCCTCCACAGGTCTGAGATGTAGAGTATGCTCTGTTCCTCTAATATATTTATGATCTCATTGTTTATGCCTAAATCATGGACCCATTTTGATCTTATCTTGGTATATGGTATTAAATGTGGATCCATATCTAACTTCTGCCATACTAATTTCCAGTTTTCCCAACAGTTTTTTTTTCAAATAATGAATTTTTATCCCAAATGTTGGTATCTTTGGATTTATCAAACACTAGATTGCTATAGTTGTACCCTTTTTGTTCTTTGTACCTAATCTGTTCCACTGATTGACTGGTCTATTTCTTAGCCAATACCAAATGGTTTTGGTGACTGCTGCAATATAATATAGTTTTAGATCAGGTACACCTAGACCACCTTCATCTGACTTTTTTTTTTCCATTAATTCCCTTGAAATTCTCGACCTTTTATTCTTCCATATGAATTTTGTTGTTATTTTTTCTAGGTCACTAAAATAGTTTTTTGGGAGTCTGATTGGCATAGCACTAAATAAATAGATTAGTTTGGGGAATATTGTCATCTTTATTATATTTGCTCGGCCTATTCACGAGCACTGGATGTCTTTCCAATTATTTAAATCTGACTTTATTTTTGTGGCAAGTGTTTTGTAATTTTGCTCATATAATTCCTGACTTTTCTTTGGTAGATGGATTCCCAAATATTTTATGCTCTTGACATTTGTTTGGAATATATTTGCTCTTTATATCTCTTGCTATTGCATTTTGTTGGTGATGTATAAAAATGCTGAGGATTTATGTGGATTTATTTTGTACCCAGCAACTTTGCTAAAGTTGTGAATTATTTCTAATAGCTTTTTATTGGAATATCTGGGGTTTTCTAATCTAATTTGATTATTCATATGGTCAATTATTCTAATAGTTTTCCTAATATTAAACCAGCCCTGCATTCCTGGTATAAATCCTACTTGATCATAGTGTATTATCCTGAGGATGGTTTTCTCAAGTCTTTTTGCTAATATCTTATTTAAGATTTTAGCATCAATATTCATAAAGAAATTGGTCTATAGTTTTCTTTCTCAGTTTTTGATCTACCTGGTTTAGGTATCAGTACCATGTCTGTGTCATAAAAGGAGTTTGGTAGGACTCCTTCATCTGCTATTTTTTCAAATAGTTTATATAATATTGGGGCTAATTGTTCTTTAAATGTTTGGTAGAATTCACATGTGGTCCTGGGGATTTTTTCCTGGGGAGTTGCGTAATAGCTTGTTCTATGTCTTTTTTTCTGAAATGGGAATATTTAAGCAATTTATCTCCTCCTCTCTTAATCTAGGAAGCCTATATTTTCGGAAGTAGTCATCCATTTCACTTAAGGTATCAAATTTATTGACATAAAGTTGGGCAAAGCAACTCCTTATTATTTCTCTAATTTCCTCTTCATTGGTGGAAAGATTCCCCTTTTCATTTTTAAGACTAACAATTTGATTTTCCTCTTTCCTTTTTCTGATCAGATTTACCAAAGGTTTAATCTATTTTATTGGCTTTTCCATAAAACCAACTCTTGGTTTTATTTGTTAATTCAATAGTTTTTTTTTTTAACTTTCAATATTATTGATTTCTCTTTTTAATTTTAGAATTTCAAGTTTAGTTTTTGGTTGGGGGTTTTAAATTTGGTCTTTTTCTAGCTTTTTAAGTTGCAGGCCCAATTTATGAATCTTCTCTTTCTCTATTTTGTTCAAATAAGCCTCTAAAGATATAAAATTTCCCCTTGTTACCACTTTAGCTGCATCCCACAAATTTTGGTATGCTGTCTCATGATTGTCATTATCTTGGGTGAAATTATTAATTGTTTCTATAATTTGCTGTTTCAAGAAGTTATTCTTTAAGATGATATTCAGTTTCCAATTACTTTTTGGTCTATTTACTCCTAACTTCTTATTGAATGTAGTTTTTAATTGCATTGTGGTCTAAGAAGAAGGCATTTACTATTTCTGCCTTCCTGCATTTAATTTTGAGATCTTTATGTCCTATTACATGGTCAGTTTTTGTATAGGTTCCATGAACTGCTGAGAAGAAAGTATACTCCTTTCTGTCACCATTCAGTTTTCTCCAAAGATCTATCATACCTAGTTTTTCTAATGTTCTATTTACCTTTTTAATTTCTTTCTTATTTGTTTTGTGGTTTGATTTGTCTAATTCTGAGAGTGCAAGGTTGAGATCTCCCACTATTATAGTTTTGCTGTCTATTTCTTCTTGCAACTCTCTTAACTTTTCCTTTAGGAAGTCAGATGCTATACCACTTGGTGCATATATGTTTAGTATTGATATGGTCTCATTGTCTATGCTACCCTTTAGCAAGATATAGTTTCCTTCCTTATCTCTTTTGATTAGATCAATTTTTACTTTTGTTTGATCTGACATAAGGATGGCAACCCCTTCTTTTTTGACTTCACTTGAAGCATAATAGATTCTGCTCCAGCCTTTTACCTTCACTCTGTAATTATCTCCCTGCTTTAAATGTGTTTCCTGTAAACAACATGTTGTAGGATTCTGACCTTTGATCCAGTCTGTTATCTGCCTCCATTTAATGTTCACATTTACAGTTAAAATTACTAATTCTGTATTGCCTGCCCTCATAATATCCCCTGATTATTCTTTTTTCCCTTACCCCCACTGAACACCTTCCTGAGTGTTAAACTTATGAGCCCACTTGCGTCACACAGCCCTCTCTCTTTAATATCTCCCCTTCCTCCCTTTAAATCCCTTTCCATTTCTTATTCCCTTTCCTTATTGCTCTTTTACTTTTCCTCTTTCCTTTCACTCTTTTTAATGAGGTGAGAAAGAATTTTCTGTAAAACTAATATGTTAATTATTTTCTCTTTGAGCCAATTCTGATGGGAGTAAGGTTCACACAATGTTTTCCCCCTCTTTAACTTCCCTCAAATATGATAGTTTTCTTTGACTCTTTGTGGGATGTGGTTTCCCTCTTTTTAACTCCCCTTTCCCCTTTTTCTTACACTATCCCATTTCCATTTCTACTTCCCCCCCTTTTTTGTTATATCCTTAAAATCAAATTATACATGTAGTCTTAATGCACATCCACAACAGAAATACCATTCTCAAGAATCCCTTTTACCTTTTTCTGCTTCTCTTGAATCCTATGATTGGAGATCAATTTTTTTCTTTAGATCTGTTTTTTTTTTTTACTTAGAAACATATGGAATTCATCAGTTTCATTAAAGTTTCATCTTCTTCCATGGAAGGAAATGCTCAACTTAGCTGGGTAGTTTATTCTTGGCTGCATTCTAAGTGCTTATGTCTTTCTGAATATCAGATTCCAAGCCCTTCAATCCTTTAATGTACAGGCAGCCAGATCTTGAGTGACCCTTATTGTGGCACATTGGTATTTGAATTGTTTTTTCCTGGCTGCTTGTAATATTTTTTCCTTAGTCTGATAGTTCTGAAATTTGGCTACAATGTTCCGTGGAGTTTTTTTTTTAGGGTCTTTTGCAGAAGGTGTTCGATGAATTCTTTCAATGTCTATTTTACTTCCTGGTTCTATTATCTCTGGGCATTTCTCTTTGATTATTTCATGTAAAATAGTATCTAGGCTCTTTTTTTAATCATAATTTTCAGGAAGTCCAATAATCCTCAGATTGCCTCTCCTAGATCTATTTTCCAGATCTGTCATTTTGGCAAGTAGATAGCTGACAGTTTTCTGCAGATTTTCTTTTTTTTTTTTTTTTTTTTTTTTGGCTTTGCTTGACTGATTCTTGGTATCTAAGTGAATCATTCATCTTTATTTGTTCAGTTCTGATTTTTAATGAGTTGTTTTCTTCATTAGATTTTTTAACTTCTTTTTGTATGTGTCCAATTGAGTTTTTAAATGAGTTGTTTTGCTCCATGGAATTTTTTTCCATTTCACTAAATTTGTTTTTTAGTGAATTATTTTCTTTTTCCAATTCACAAATCCTACTTTTTTGGGAATTCTTTATCTTTTCCAATTCACAGATCCTACTTTCCTATGATTTCTTTACCTTTTCCAACTCCTTAATTCTGTTTCTCTGCACTTCCTGTGAATTCTTTACCTTTTCCAACTCACATTTCAGGAAGTTGTTATTCTCTAGCATAGCTTCTCTTTCCTTTCCCCATTTTTCTTCTAATTCTCTCTTCAGATTTTTAATAGTTTCTTCTAGGAGAGAGTTATTTGGGGAATTGTCTGCTATTTGCCTCCTCAGGTTTGGTAGCCAGCTCTTTTTCTGCATAGAAGCTTTCAATCATTTTCTTTATTTTTTTGCTCATTTTTAAAAAAGTCTTCAGGGCCTTTGTTCAGGGCAAGGAGATTACCAGCTTCCTCTGCAGAGCGGGGATGGATTTATGGGCAGTATTTGCCTTCTCAATGGGCTGCAAGGAATGGCTGAGCTGCAGGAGAGCTATGGGAAGAGCTCCAATCAGAAGTGACTAGGCCTGAATACCACTGGCCAGCTGTGTAAGTGCCCTGCTAGGAGCCCCACTGTGAGGATTAGTGACCACCTTGGGGCTAGTGGTTAAGGAGCAAAGGTATCACTGCGCCCCCACAAACGCTCACTTTGAGTATTTGCAACTGTCCTGTCCCTCACTGTACCGGAAGTGTCCCTGCCTGGGGGAGTGCAGTCAGGCTGGGGAAATTCCACTATCTCTGGCAAGCCCCTCACTATACAGATGAAAAGCTGTCCTGAGTTGTGCCCCTGCTGTGTGTGACTGCCCCCGAGCCCCTTGCTGATGAATGCTGTGAAGAGCTGTGTTATGGTCTGCACTAGATCACTTCTGGTCCTGGGTGGGCACAGCCAGAGCCTCTTGGGCTTTGGTGTCCCTCAGTGTACCCACTACCCCCGGCTCCAACTTCTCTCTGGTCCCCTACTCTGCCACCAAAGCAAAGCAGTCAGGCTATAGCAGAGAGCCCAAGTAAACCTTCCAACCACAGAGGCCACCGCCCGGCTTCTTTCTCTGCTCTGAGCTGGTCTGCTTCTGCCACCTCAGGTCAAACCTTTTCTGGTGATATTCCAGATTCTCTTCCACTGGTAAGTTTTTATATTTCCAATCTTCGTGTGTTTTACGTCAAGCGCTGTTTTTGAGGCTGAATTAAATACTTGGTAGAAAGGGAATTAGAGAGCTTAGAAAGTTCCGTCTAGCTTCTCTGTCATCTTGGCTCCGCCTCTTGTTTTATTTCTTCAGGACAATTTTATTTAGTTATTTCTTGTAGTATTTTGTCAAGGTTCTTTTTTTGGTCATAATTTTCAATCTATTTTTTATATTTCCTCTTCTTGGTCTGTTCTCCAGATCTGTTGTTTTTTTCCTATGTTTCACATTTTCTTCTATTTTTTTTCATTCTTTATAGTTTGTTTTAATATTTCCTGTCTTGCCTTGCCTAATTCTAATTTTCAAAAAACTCATTTTCTGCTTCAAAACCCTGGATCTACTTTTCTAGGTTGACTTTCTTTTCATAATCTTCTTGTTTTTCTTGGATTGTTCTATATGTTTTTTTTTTTTGTTTGTTTTGTTTTGTTTTTTCCTCAATCTTTTTTTGAGTTCTTTTATAAATTCATTTTGAGAAGGTAACCATTTAATGTTAGTTTTTGTAGTAGAGGAGACTTTTTTATTTCAGTATTCTCCTTTTAAGATGACCCTAGATCTTCCCTATTCCCCTAGTAACCTATGGTTGTGTTCTTTCTCCTTTGACTGCTCTCTCTCTTTCTCTCTCTCTCTCTCTCTCTCTCTCTCTCTCTCTCTCTCTCTCTCTCTCTCTCTCTCTCTCTCTCTCTCCCCTTCCCTCACTCTCAAAGATCTTATTAATGTAATCAACTGTAGTCCTGGTGTGAGGGGTTAAGGTGCTTTTCCTTAACTTATGTCCATGACTCCCCAGATTGTCTCGGAGGTGAGAGTTCCTGTGTCTCATTTTGAAGCTACCTCTGAACCAAGCTAGCCCCATAGTTCATTACTTGCTGTTTTAGGAGAGCAAGCCTAGAGATGTTTATACTTCACACTAGTTCTGCCCCATTCTACTTTTGCTTTGAGGCATAATTTTGTTTTGTTGGTGGAGGAAATCTGAAGAACTTAAAATTTTCTGACTTATTCTATCTTTTGCCTCAGAATCCTCTTTCTTTAGCAATCTCTGATAAAAATTTGGTATCCATGACACGTAACAAATAACACAGATATAAAACCAAAATCCACTACTTAAAGAATGATGAAAATATATAAAATAAACCATTTTCAAAAGATGAATTTCAAATTATTAACACTAATATATGGAAGATTATTTAATTAACTTTCAATAAAAAATGACAAACAAAACAACTCTGATCTTGGTGAGATGACAAAAGATGGTAATAGTTAATCATGGAAGACGTGCAGAAAAGCATACACAATAATATATTATTTTGGAGTTGCAAATTAACCCAGATATGTTGTAAAGCAATTTTGACATCTATTCCAAAGATTTTAAGAGGTTATGATGGGGAGGTGGGTACTCTGATATATACTAAAACAAAAACCTGTTAATAAAGTAGCTACCTCATTAATGGAAAATGACAAAAGCTAGTACATTAACATAATGGAACATTACTGCTCTATAGGAAACAATAAATATGATGAAAAAGTATTGTATGGGGAGATTTACCTGAAATGGTATAAAGTGAAATAAAAATAATCCAGAAAATAATATATGCTATAGCTATATCAATAAAAATGAAAAAGGGTGCAATCATAGGAAAACAGTCCAAACTGAATTCTGTGAAATTATAATTACCAAGCTTTGTGGCTAAAGATGCGTGAGAAGGAAAGTTTTCACATGTGAAAGAATTAGAAAGCCTCATTTTTATTATATGTTGACATAGGAGACTCCAAGTACAGAATATAACATACAGTATTGGAGTTTTTAATGTGTTATTTAATTTTTCTGAACAGTTATTTTTCTTCCCTTTTTAAAATCTTTATTATGTTTTGGCTCTTTGGGACAAAAGAAAGATATACTAGAAAAGTATAGATAATATAAAAATGAAATTAAACTACTATGGTGACTAAGACATAAATTCAGAAAATAGTATCATGAAAACAACTACAAACAAAACTTACAAGAAAAATTAATTGGACCGCAATCCAACAAGAAATCTTGGGAGAGTTAAACAAGGAGATGAGTGATAAAGAAAAAATGTAAAAAAAAAAAAAGATACATGCAAGAAAATTATGAAAGGAGAATTAACAGCTTGTTAAAAGAAGCCCAAAAATGCTGAAGAGAAGAAGACATTAAAAATACAATTAGCCAACGCAAAAATCCACTGAAGAAAGGAAGTGTTTGAAAAACAAAATTGATTAAATGAAAAAAGGATTCAAATACTCCATGAAGAAAATAATTTCTTAAAAATTGGAATTAGCCAAATGGAAGCTAACAATTTCATGATACATCAAAAATATTACAAATTCAAAAAAATGAAAAATAAAAGAAAATGTGATATCTCAGTGGAAAACCAACTGAGCAGAAAAATAGATTGACGAGAGAGAAGTTAAAAGTGATTGAGGTACCTGAAGGCCATGATTTTTTAAAAGAGCTAAGATATTATATTTACATAAATTATCAAGTAACGTTATCCTGATATTTTAGTTCCAGAGGGTTAAATAATTTACCTCTTAAAAGAGATCAAAAATTAAAACTACTAAGAATATCACAACCACATTACAGAGCTCTTCGTTCAAGAAGAAAATATTGCAATCAGCCTGTGGAGCCACAGTCAGGATTATATAAGATTTAGCAGCTTCATTGTTAAAGGAGAAAATTTGGAATATGATATTCTAGAAGGTGAAGGAACTTGCATTATAATCAAGAATAACCTACTCAGCAAAACTTCCAGGAGAAAAGGAAAGGATATTTCATGGAATAAAAGACTTCCAAGCATTCCTGATAAAAAGCCCAGAGCTGACTAGAAAATTTGACATTCAAATATGACTTCAAAGAAATATAAAAGGTAAATATGAAAAGGTAGTCAAAGGGAATCAATAGTTAGACTGTTTACATTCCTGTTTGGGGAAATAATACAATGTAACTCCTAAGGATTTTTAACATTATTAAAGCAGTTAGGAGCCTATCAGAGGGCATCAGTGAATCACTTATGTTGGGATAATATATTAAAAAAATAAATAAAGGGTGAAAACAACGGATGTACTGGTAAAGGGTGAGGTAGAATGAGAACAATTTTCTCATATAAAAAAGGGGCAAAAGAAAGAATTTATACAATGGAAAGGAAAATGGGAGGGACAGGCAATACATGTGTATATGTGTAGGTATGTCTCACATCAGCTATGTATAGACATCTGTCTTACCCAACAGAGATATTGGGGGAAAAGGGAAAAAGAGATATGGGAGGGGAAATATAATGAAGGGATGCAGTGATTAGAAGCAAAACAGATTTTGGAGGAGGTCTAGGATGGTAAGAGAGACAGACAGACAGAAAGTTAGACACAGAGAATGAGAGACACAGATACACACAGAGAGAGACAGAAGCACAGAGAAAGACAGAGACAGATAGAAAAAAGAGAAAAAGACAGGTAGAGAAATATACAGGAGAAAATAGGGTGGAAGGGAATATATAGTTAGTAATCTTAACTGTGAATGGGAACATGATGAGCTCAACTATAAAACATAAGTGGATTGTAGAATGCATTAGAAATAAAAATTCAACAATAAATCATTTACAAGAGACACACTTGAAACAGAAAAATACACAGAGTTAAAATGAAAGGCTGGAGCAGAATCTATTATGATTCATATAAAGAAAAAAAAGTAGGGGTAGCAATCATAATCTCAGATAAAGCAAAAGTAAAAATGAATCCAATTAAAAGTCATTATCAGGGAAACTACATTTTGCTAAGAAATACCATAGATAATAAAGTAATATAAAAATGTATAACAAGTTTCTCTGAAAAAGGCCTTATTTCTTAAATACATAGGGAACTGAACCAAATTTGTAATACAAAAAACATGCCTCCAAGGAAAAATGATTAAAGAACATGAACAGTTTTCAGAAGAAGACATCAAAGCTGTATGTAGACCTATAAAAAATGATCTAACTCATTATTGATTAAAGAAACAAATTGAAGCAAACTTTGAAGTACTGCCTCACAAATATCCAAAATGACACATGCTGGTGAGGATAAGGGAAAGATATATACACTAAAGAAATGCTAGTAGAGTTGTGAACTGGTCCAACCATTCTGAATAACAATTTAAAACAATGTCCAAAGGCCTTAAAACTGTGCAGACCCTTGACATAGCAATACTATTATTAAGACTGTATCCTAAAAAGATCAGAAACAAGCATCTATATATACAAAAATATTTATAGCAACTCTTTTTGTGGTGGCAAAGATTTGAAATTTGACAATGGATAATGGCTAAACAAGCTATGATAAATGATTATAATGTACTTTCATAAATTACTAGAGTAGTTTCAGAAAAGAAATATGTCAAGACTTGTATGAACTGATGCAAAGTGAAGTGAGAAAAATTTGGAAATTATTGTGCACAGTTAACAGCAATGTTGTCATGATGATCAACTCTAAAAGACTTAGCTATCCTTACCAATACAATGATCTACCACAGTTGTAAGTAACTCATGATGAAAAAATGCTATTTGCCTCTAGAGAAAGTGCTATGTACTTCAATTTCACTTCTGAGTGGAAACTGAAGGGCAATTTTGTCACTTTCTTTTTTTAATATGGCTAATGTGGAAATGTTTTGCACAGTTTTCCATATATAATGTACATCAAATTGCTTGCTTTGTCTATAAGAGAGGGGAAAGGCAAGAAAAAGAAAAAATTGGAACTCAATATTTAAAAAAAGAATGCCTATAAATAATAATTTTTTGAAAATGAATTGTATTCTTGGCAATAATAAAAGTGGTGCCTGATTTAATTCTTTTCTTTTTCTTATTGCATTAAATTTAATATTAGATTATATATTCATTTTGAGCTTATTATGGGACTTAAAACGTAAATCTATACCCAATTTGTGCCAAAGTACTTTTCTGTTTTCTCATCAATTCTTGTCAATTAGAGATTGATTTATGTTCTTTGATTTATTGAACACTGACTTCTTGTTGTTTTTTTAAATACTTCTGGTTTTTTTGCTTATCTCGTCCATTACACCAATCTACCTCTCAGGGGTTTTTATTTCTTTTTTCTCTGTAGTTCCAACTAATTTTGATGACTATTGCTTTACAAAATAGTTTAATGTCTGATCATTTTTTCTCATTAATTATTTTGGGGTTCTAGATCTTTTGTTCTCCTGAATGTATTTTGTTATTGCTTTGTCTAATTAAAAATATTCTTCCCCCCCTTAGGAATTGGGGTTAAGTGACATGCCTAGGATCCCACAGCTAGGAAGTGGTAGATTTGAACTCAGGTCCTCCTAACTTCAGGGTTGGTGTCTAAAAATATTCTTAATGTTGTTATTTATATAGTACTAAATCTGTACATTAATTTTCATTAAGCTGACATAGCTTATCTATGAGCTGCAAATATCTTAAAGATAATTTTTCTCTATTTACAGAGTGTTTTATGTTTGCATTTTTACTATATGTGTGTATGTTAACTACTAAGTATTTCATGTATATTGCAGTTATTCTAATAGAATTTCTTCTATCATAATTTCTTTCTTGTTTTACTTAACATACATAAAATAATTTGTATTTTTTCACATTATATTTACTTAGTAAGATTAATTATCTCACTATCTTCATTGATTCTCTTGAATTTTCTAAGTACATGATCATGACATCTGTAAAAGAAATATTGCCTTTTCCAATGTTTACACTTTTATGTTCTCTCTCTGTTTCATTTTTTTATTTATATCTGTCATTTGGTTTCTCTATCTTTCTGTTTCTCTCTGTGTCTCTGTGTCTATGTCACTGTTTGTCTGTCTCTCTCAAAATATATTACTGATCTACCTGCTTCCCCTACTTTCTTGTTCATGAGACTCCACAATCCTTCTTATTAGGCTTCTTTCTTTCCTCTTGAACTTTGGGATAATCTGATTTATTGGATATACTTTAACTTGGTAATGGAGATATTCCCCTGGATCTCTGCCATGGATTTACTCCAGAAAATGAGGTTCCTAAATTTGTAGCAACCACCATGCTTACAAGGTTACCTGTATTAACACAAAAGAAATTGGATATAAATGAACATTGCTAGAGGAGAATGAACACCCAGAGTAAATGGCCCCCACTTCTTCTAGGAGCAGGGAACCTTGGAAACTGAAAGGAAGAAAATTCCAAGAGTCAAATATTTAAAATTATAACATCCAAGTGGGTTACAGTAATGTCTTGGTCAGAATGTGGGCTGGGGTAACAGAAAGGGAGAAAGAAAATGGCAGAGCAGACTGCCAAGCTGGTAAGTAGAGCTTCAATTATATTTTTTTTTTCAGTAAGAATCATCATGTCATAGGTTGTTTCAATTTTTCTTTTTTTTGTCATTGTCCTATTTTTCTCTATATTGGGGGCATTTTACCAATTTATCAAGTATCATTATAAAGAGCTACTTCCTAGGTTACATCCTCCTCCCAGAATTCCCCAAGTGTTCATAATTATATAATAAAGAAACTGTCCAAAGATGCATGCTGTATCAACCCATGTACATGTTTGGTGATCCTGCTTCCAGAAATACATAATAGGAGAGCCCTTTCCCTCTCTGATTCAGAACTTCCATAGGTTTCTCTGGTTGTTTCCTGTCATCTCACTGTGTGGTCAATTAACCTTTCGATTAGATGCTAAGATAGAACTGAATATGCATATAAAGGTTCAAACATACATATTTCTCTTTCTTTCCTAGTGGCTTTCAAGAAGGAATAAACTACTATAAGATTTCAGGTAAGAAAAGAGGAAACAATAAGGGAACAAATTAGCCCATGACCTACTCCAGGACCACTTTATTTCCTTATCTAGCTTCAGTTAAAGAATCATATATCTGTTTCTTCAATCTCTCTTGTATTCATTTTTTCCTTGCCTTAGGTGAATGAGTATCAGAGATGGACTGGACCAGTTACAACCTTGTGATCTTTAAAAGGTCAGAAGAAGTATGAGAGGTCTGGCAATTTGAGTCAGTAACAAGGTCTGCCAGCAATCATAGCATCCAAGTCTGATGAGGAGCAAGCCCTGAGGAATGACCTGCTTGACCCAACCCAGGAGTGAACTGACCTAACAAGTGAGAAACTATCTCCTGCAAATAAGTGAATGACTCATCCATGAATTATGACAAACTCAGAGGAGAATTTCAAGGGAGGGAATGTTTTATAGGAAAAAAACTAAATTTTAATCCACTTTTAGGGTCTGAATGTTTTTGGGAAGTTGTTATACTTCCATTCTTGTTAAAACTTCATTGTAAATATCTCTTTGCAAAAGCTAATTGATGTTAAGTGGATAAATGATATAGGGGCAATATCTTTTAACTGGTTGAATGATAAGGGAGGAAACACACTGGATGGAGTTTATATATAATAGTATTAAAGAAGCTCCTAATCTCTCCACAATCCCTGGAATCCTAAGAGAAGAAGTAACTGTTCTGAGGAACCATCCTCCTAGTATAGTAGATAGGGGAAGGAGCCCCCCAGAGTAAGCACTACTGTTTTTTTTTCTTCATGATATATTTTCTTAATCAATCAATAGGAATAAAAAGCTCTAAACAGAGTGTAAGGAGTAACAGTGAAGGAGAAAACAAAATTTTCTCTAGGACACTGAAATTTAAGCGGGTTCAAAAATGTAAAATTATTTTTTTTAATTTTAAAAAGATTTTAAAATACTGTCATTTAAAAACTTTTTACATTTAAATTTTGACTACATTTGCCTTCCTTTAAGTAGCATGAAAAGAAATGTACAAGAATAACAAGCTAAAAAAGGAAACTGCCATATGGCTTGCTTCCTTCCCTCCATGGTGATCTCCTTCCCACTTTGCCTGGACCACCTGTGCTATTCCCCCTAATACCCAGGTGGAGACCTCCCCATCAGACTACCATTACACTATTTCAGTTTCTCTATTTTCCCCCAAAGGATAGTATCCTCAGCTTTTCCCTATCTTTAGTCCCACTTTCCCCATAAATAAATTTGTCTTATAGAATTGATTTGAGGTGCATTTGGATTCTAAGACCTCTGTCCTTGATGTGTTCTACAGGGAAGTGAAAATAGCACTGAAGCTGATATCAATAAGGAATGGCTGGACCTAACCAAGGACACACACACACACACACACACACACACACACACACACACACACGCACACGCACACATACACACACACACACACACACACACACAAATCCATTCTGAAGGCAGAACAATTAAAGACAGCAAGGCAAAAATGTTCAAGGTTCCTTCTAAGACAATGGGACAGACAGATGGTATTATCATTACTAGCAATAAATTGTTGTAGAAGACACTAATAACTATTTATCTGCCTACTTTCTCATGTCTATCATTTAGTTTCTTATCTCTCTTGTCTCTGTTCTTTACAAGAATCATTTATATGTTAAGTGAAATGAGCAGAACCAGGAGATCATTGTACATGGCAACAAGAAGATTGTATGATGATCAATTCTGATGGATGTGGCTCTCTTCAACAATGAGATGATTCAGACCAATTCCAATGGTCTTGTGATGAAGAGAGCCACTTATACCCAGAGACAGGACTGTGGGAGCTGAGTGTGGTGTACAACCTAGCATTCCCAGTCTTTTTGTTGTTGTTTGCTTGCATCTTATTTTCTTTCTCATTTTTTCCAGTTTGATTAGATTTTTCTTGTGCAGCAAGATAATTGTGTAAATATGTATGCATATATTGGATTTAACATCTACTTCTACCATGTTTAACAAATGTTGGACCATTTGCCATCCAGAGTAGGGGGTTGGGGAAGAAGGGGGAAATTGTAACACAAGGTTTTTATGGATTAATGTCAAAGAATTATCCATGCATATGTTTTGTAAGATAAAAAGCTTTAATAAAAAAAGTCATTTATAGTTGGATTAAAGGTCTTCTTGATGAATATGAAAGAGGTAATTCTGTCCTATAAGACAAATATACAAAGATGCATAGAGACATAGAGGATATAGAGAAAGATGAAGAGTATGCAAGATTCCAATATGTTCCTTTGCTTTTTTTTTAATTATAAAAATCTACCATACTTGTTAGAACAAAATAAATTATTTCTCTCAACTCCTGGGCGCTTCTCCAACAAGTTGTCTTCTGTGCATGTAAAATTATGTAAGATTCCTTGATAGATGTCACTAGAGAGATAACTTTGTCCAACAATCCTAATCATCAGTATCAAGTGAGAAATAAAATGAGACATCTGCTCACCGAAGTGTTTATCTATATCAAAGAGGATCCTGAGTAGAGCCAAAACAAAGCAGATTTTCCTAAAGAAGTTCTTTAGGTATTCCAGTTTGCAGATCATATTGTATTGATTACATTAGCCCCCATCCTATTGCAGGCTCTTAAAAGTGGTGGCTTTTTAACTCACCTTTGATAAATGGCTAAGAGATCTCATCAACTTCCATAGATTTAATTGCCATCTCTATGGTAATGATTCTCAGATGCATCCCTGCTCAACATCTATAACTACTTACTAAGATAGATGTCTTGAACTGGATGTCCTTCAGATATTTTAAACTTGATATGTCTAAAAGAAGAATCTTTGATATAAGCCTTTCTCCCTTCCAAATTCCTTATTTCTGTTGTTATTACTATCTTCCCAATTATCCAGGCTAAATAACTAGTTGTTACCCTTGACTTCTTATTCTATCTTATGCTGTCATTGTTTGTTGTTGTTGTTGAGTTGTTTCTGTTCTTTGTGACTCCATTTGGGGTTTTCATGGCAAATACACTGAAGTGGTTTGCCATTTCCTTCTCCAGCTCATTTTACAGATGAAAAAACTGAGGCAAATGGGGTTATATGACTTGTCCAGAGATACACAACTAGGAATTACCGGAAGCCAGATTTGAAGATGAATCTTCCTGCCTGGCACTCTATCCACTGTGCCACATAGCTTCCCTGACTCCAGTATTCATATTTAATCTATTACCAAGTCCTATTGATTCTGTTTTCAGAATAAATATCTCTTATAAATGTATCCTTCTCTTCTCTGACCTCCCAAGACAAGAGCTCAACACTTAATACTTATTGCATTAGCCTTCTGATAAGTCTCTGCCTCAGATTTCTGACTGCTTCAATCCATTTTCACTCAACTATCAAACTGATCTTCCTAGTGCATAGGCCTAACCATGTCACTCCCTTGTTCAATACACTTCAATAGCTCCAAGATAAAAAATGAAATCCTTTGGCTTTTAAAGCTCTCCATAATCTGGCCCCTTTATACCTTTTCTTTCTTTCTGTACCTTAGTCTCCTCCACACCTCCACAATCCAGTCATGTTATCTCCTGGCTCTCCTGGCTTCCTTAAAATACTAGATAAAATTCTTCTCCAAGAAGCCTTTCCTGATTCCCTTTAATGATAATGCCTTTCCTTTATTTATTTTTTATTTATAAATTTATCTTGTACATATGTTGTTTGTTTTTAAGTGCTTGCTTGAGTGTTGTCTTCTTCATTAGCCTATGAACTTCTTGAGAACATGGACTATTTTTTGCCTGTCTTTTATTCCTAATACCTGGCACATCATAGACATTGAATGCTTGTTGACTTGATTTTTTTCATAGGAAGGAACTGGGAAGGGTTGGGCTTGGGGACTGGGATGAAAGTGAGGTATTATAGGTAGAGGAACAGTTTTAAGAAACATAGAAGTGAAAACATATAGAATATGTCCAGTGAATGAATGGTCCATCATTTAGTTTGTTGGTGTGTGCCCTAGATGAAGAAGAGTGATATGAGAGATGTCTAAATAGATAGGTTGGAAGCAACATGTGGAGGGCTTTGAATGCAAGGTGAACAAATTTTGACTTTATTCAATAGGCAATTGGATTCAGTAGAAGTACTTTATTGTTAGAGTGTATAACTAGAGCTATATTTTGGAAACTAATTTGGCTCCGATGTGCAAGGCAGATCAGTATGGTAGACAGGTGGAGATACTAGAGGCAGGGAAACCAATTAACAAGGCAAGCTATTACAACTAATATAGGTAAAAAAGAACAAGCATCTGAACTAGGGTAATGACAGTGGGAGAAAAATAAGATGATGGATGAGAGGGAGAATGGACAGGACTTTGTGAGTAAATGTGGACAGTGAGACTAAGGGAATGGTTTAAGATTTTGAACTGAATAACTAAAAGTAGTACCATTAATAGAAACAAGGACTAAAACATAAGGTATACTGAATATTGGATTTACTCTCTTGGGCATCTTAAAGAGACTATAGTCTTGGGACCCTAAACATAATTGTCATTTATCATGTCCATGTGATACCACGGTAGATTTCATGCTTAATCCAATTCAATTGAATTAATATTTTAAGCAATTTCTAGGAGGAAAGAACTGTTAAACATTGAAATTACATAAGCAGAAGTAAATAATCCTTGCCCTCAAGAAGCTTATGTTCTGTTGAGAGGGTATATCTTGGACATTAGTCAGTAAACACAAAATATTGAAAAGAAATTTCAAGTGAGAGAGAATTTACCACTGAGGTGATTTAGAAAGACCTTCTCTGGGAAGTCAAGCATTTGAAATAGGAAAGAAATTTTAGAGATTCTGATAGTGATGAAGGAGTGCATTGTAGATATAGGGACCCTTTATGCAAAAGAATGAAAGTAGGAAATAGATTTCATGCATGATAGACTCTAATGTTCTGACTCCAACGTATATGTATGATAAATATTCTTATTACAATATAAGTGTATGCTAAAAAGCATAGATTTTAAGATTTCACATTTTCTGCTGAGTTGCCCAGTACTTGCCTTGAACTACCATTTCTATATATTGTGTAAATGATCTTAGTAGGGGGATTCAGTCTGGTTCAATCACTTTCAATGGACCTTAACCACTATTCCTAAAATGGTCCATCTCATTTTCCTAATGGTAAATAAACAGTGACCTATGGGAAAGGGCCTTGTTTTCTGAAAGTTGTTTGAATGAATTCTATAGAAAACTTCACATTTTGTTAATCATTCTTTGAGCTCAAAAATGAAATGGGTTTGGTTCCAGCTTCTGGGAACTATTAGGAAAATAGTATGCCTGTTGCCGTAGCATCTACCTGCTCCTGCTGGGTATTCTTCCCAGGGAGTCCAAATTCCCTGTGAAGAATCTCACAATAATTTCCAAAGGAGGCATATAGGCTGCTACAGTGGGTGATTAGGATTTCAAATATGTAGTTTACAACAGGCATAGAGAGAATTCTAAAGTTTTCCGTTTCACTTCACTATACTATGGCACAGAATAAGAGAAAGAGAACTGGTTGGTTTGCCTTTGGTTTGCCTTTAGGAAATTGATCAGTGATTGTAATGCCCTTAAGACTCTTTAAAATAAAGAGCAATTTTTAAATTATCAGTATTCTTTTCATGCAGCTATATGGCTGAAAGTCATGTAATGACATAATCAAATCTAGCTATTTTCAAATTAAAATTGTGGCTTTCCCGAAGGTCAATATATTAGTCACAAGAAGATTGTAGCCAGTGTATTAGAAATGAAGAATTATACAGGAGAAGAAACATAAAAGACATAATCAGAACTATATGATTAGAAAAAGGGGTGAGCTAGCCATGGAATCAGTATGAAATATCATAATGAAAAGTCAATAGGTTCTATAGGTATCCACATGCAATAAGGCTCTGGATTTACTTTTCCAATCCTTTTTCAACAATTCAAGTCCCCATAATATGGCTGGCTATATATCTCAAGTTAGGAGTGTCTTTCTGATGCTATTAGTTCAAGTTCTAATTTTGGTGTATTCTTCCCAATGGCACTAGACATTGCCAGTTAATATAATAACCAGCATTTATACAGCAATTTAAGGTCTATGAAGGTCTTTGCAAATACTATCTCATTTTATCCTCATAAATAATTAAAAGGCTTTTTTTTTTTTTTACCACATTGTAAGCAGATGAGAAGTAATCATAGAAAACCAGAGCATATTCTGTACGTGGGGCAGGGCACTTTCATAGCACATCCCCATCCATTTCCAGAAACAGGCTTGCCTGTTAATTTTGGTTTATCCCCACCTAGAGCAGATTGAGCATGCTCAAAGGACCAGACCCTCACTGGTCAGTATTCCTTCCCTTTTCCTTGTCCTCACACACAATGCAAAAGTTCTACAGGAAGGGGCTTCAGCATGTGGAGTGGATTCTTTATGGAGGATGTATGGGAAGGCAAGGATAAGATGAAAAAGAGTAGATAGAACTTAAACTGAACTATTGGAAGCATTGCCCCATAGATGACATTACAGATCTAATAACATACTGATAGTCTAAAGCATCCAAGAATTTGAAAGTTCTAGAGTTATAAAGGAAAAGGCAGTAAGTGTTCATGAAGCATCTACACTGTGCCAGCGTTGTACTAAATGTTTTACAAATATTATCTTATTTGATAAAAGAATAGCCTTTATATGCCCAGAGAGAACTTATTGTTATTAATGACTCAGCTTCTGGTAATTAAAGTTGAAATTAGGGCTCATACATTTCATCAAAAGTGACTTTCATCCAAGCATTTATTGAGGTAGAAAAAATACCAAAGATTTTGAGCTGATCCTACATTTTCTTAAAGTACTGAATTTTATCTAGCTCAAATAGGATATTTTGGCAATAGATCTTGGAAAACAGACTGAAAAGAAATGAAGAATTAATGGCTGCAGCCTCTATGCTTAGTTTTCCTTTTGAATTCATGCTTTATCTTATTTTAGACTACTTGTTCTGCTTGAATGATTTCCAAATACCTTGATATTACTCAGATGGCTAATCTTATCTATTGCTTCCTTCCCTATTATCTAAAAACATGGCTAGATCGACTCCATTCTTAAATTAAAAATAAAAAAATAAAAACCTTTTACATTGCATTACTATAACCTCAAAATGTCCTATATCTCCTTCCTTTCCAAAGACAAAAATCTTAGAAAAAGCTGTCTCTATTCATCATCTTTACTTCCTCACATGACATTCATTTCTTAACTTCCTGTAATATTTTTTTTAATGAATGGCCACTAAACTAAAATTGGTCTCTACAAGGAAGAGTGAGCTATTTACTGCTAAATTCAATAACCTTGACCAATTCCTCGACCTCTCTTGACATGGGCAAGCACTCTTTCCTCTTGGAAACTCTGTCACTTCCTCATCTTACTACTCATCCTCTCTGTTTTCTTTATTGGCCATCATCCATAGTCTGTACTCTAGTCTTAGAATAATATATGATTTCCTTAGCTTCTATAAGTTTAATCACCATCCCTATGCAGATGATTCCAAAATATAAAGATCAAAGAGTAGCTAACACTTATGTAGCACTATATAGTTTAAGAAATGTATATATGTATATGTATATATATATGTATGTATGTATAAACACATATCTATCTGTTTATCTATCTGTCACTTGAGCCTCACAGTAATACTCAGAGGTTGTTGTCATCATTATGTTCATTTTAGATGAGGATGTGATAGCTACTATTTCTATAGTTGCTCTAAGATTTAGTGTTCTACATGTAACTATTTGATCTTCACAATGCTACTATGAGAATTTATTATATTATATTTAATTGTTATTAGCTTCATTTTACAAATAAGAAAAATTAACTTAGAAAAGTTGAAAAAGTTTGAGGCAGAGTTAGGAGCAAGGTTTTCCTGACTCAAAGTCTAGTATATCATCTTCTATACCACCTAATGCTAATTTTGCTATAATCTGGCCTCGTCTCACCAACTGCCTTCTAGGCACATCCACCAGAGTATCCCATAAGAATTTCACACTCAGAGGCAGCTAGATGGTGCAATGGATAGAGCACCAGCCCTGAAATCAGGAGGACCTGTGTTATGGGCCAGAATTCTGTACTTGAAACAAGTATTCTTATAAGGTGCTAAGTGGAATTGATAAGACAATGGTTATCTAGTTTGGAGATGTTATGGGCCAGAAATCTGTATTTGAAACAAGGATTCTTACAAGGTGTTAAAGTCCAAATTCTTTATTATCTCCTTCACAGTCTAATTTCCTTGCCTGGGGTCTGAGCCAGCTTTCTTGAGGTCCTCCAGAATGTGTCCTGGTTTCTGTGGGGGAGGTGGGAGGCAGGAGGACCATCATGACAGTCTTTGTCTTGAAGTCTGTCTCACTCCGAGAGCTTATGCTCCAGCCTCCAATCTTCTGTCTTCTCCAAGTCTGTCTCCGAGTCCTTTCTGAGTCTGTCTCTGACTGAGTTTGTCCCAGTCTACATGCAGTATACTGAGTATAAACCAATCATTGTATCACTAGGGAACCATTATTTGTTGTAAGATTAAATCTATCATACTGAATTAGAGAACCATTAATCACCATGTCTCATCAATTCCACTTAGTTAGCACCTTGTAAGAATCTTTATTCAATACAGAGTTCTGGCCCATAACAGACCTGAGTTCAAATCTGGCCTCAGACACTTTCAATTCTTAGCTGTGTGACCTTGGGTAAGTCACTTATCCCTAATTGCCTCAGGGGAAAAAAAGGACTTTCACACTCATATATCAAAGTAAATATGTTCTCTTACTCCATAAAACCATATCTTTTTGTCAAAATTCCCTGTTTCTGTTTAAGACATAACTAATCTCCCAATAACTCAGGATTGCTACCTTGTATCACTGTCAGTGTTTTCTTTCCAGTGTCTAATCAGTTCTAAAATCCTATTTTCCACACTCTCAATACCCCTTCTCTAGACTAGAATATCAATAATTCATGTCTGAATTATTAAAGTTCTCACCTGTTTCCAATTTCTCCCCATACCATCAAATATGTTTTCTTATTGAATTACTTACATTGTGACTTCCTTTGCTCAAAAACTACATTGTCTCCCTATTTTTTGTCTAAGGTCAAGTGAGGTTTGTAACCTTGAAATCATCCTTGGCTCTTCCTTCTAGCTAATCTCTCATATTCCAGTCTTGCAAATTGTAATCCCATAACATTTCATGTATCTCTCTCTGACTCACTTCCCTCCCATCACAAGGCACTACCCTAGCTTAGTCAGTCAATACCATTAATTTAGATTAAAGCAATAGCCTCTTTATTTGTGTTTCTGCTCCAGATCTCTTCTCACACTAGTCTTACTATTCTACATGACTTATCTAATTTGAACTCCACAACACTCCTGGCTACACCCTGGCTTGAAGTCTCTATTTCTCATCTGTAGAATAAGTAATAATAGCACTTAGTTCACAGGGTGATTGTGAGGGTAAAATGAGTTAATACAGGTAAAAACTCTTTTTGTGTAATTTTAATTATAATGGTTGCTCTTATTGTTGCCATTGGTATCTCCCCCAGTCATTGATAAAAAGGTTAAGTTGCACAGGTATTTATAATAGTTAAAATGACTTATGCAATTAAAATCATTATTAAAACAGTATTACTGTTTCTTTAAATGACATATGAAGAAAGATATCTGCATACAGAAAAAGAACTGATAAAAAGTATATATAAAAATATATATTCTACATATATACATATATATTCACTACAACCATAAACATACAAACACACCTATTTGTATCTAGTTAAGCCATCTCTAGGGCAAGGTGTTTGGTGGGGAGGAAAGAAACAAGGAATAACATTATATGATAAGTTATTATATATTAAAAAGGAATATAAAATTACATACAAAACAGATTTGCAATTTCATATGCAATCATTTTCAATACTATGTTATGGAAAAGCTTACTTTGTTTCATAAAATCAGCACAAGGCCAATCACAATCTTAAGATATTCAACTAGAGACTTCATTTTAAATTGGCATTGATTTATTAATGACACCTCTTTGTATCTAGTAATTCAATCAGTGATAAATCCCCTAAATGTATAATTTTCTACTTCTCTTTTGTCCTTGGAACTAGAATGAGAGATTTTGCCAAATAGTAAGATCTCAGTAATTATAGCATTAATATGTTCCGTAAATCCAATAACTATTAAAAATGAATATATCATGACATGACTTGACTGTTCTTTGATAAACATGCTGACTCTTTGTTGATTTCATTTTGGATCTTCTCTCTATTGATTATCTCTAATCTACTTTCAATGAACTTGTACATAGCTATTTTCACGTTGCATCCCCTTCCCACAGACTGAATTCTTTGAGAACAAAGACTAATTTTTCCTTTTTTTTTTTTTTAATATTCCTTATATTTTGCACAATTCCTGACACGTAGTTGTTGTTGTTCAGTCATGTCCAACTCTTCATGATCCTAGTTGGAATTTTCTTGGTAAAGCTTGTAGAATAGTTTGTCATTTCCTTTTCTAGATCACTTTACAGGTGAGGAGAGTGATGCAAATACGATTAAGTGACTTACTTTGGAAAATAGATTTTGAAAGTCTGAGTCCAGATTTGAATTCAGGGAAGTAAGTCTTCCTGACTTCTGTCACAATAGTCCATCCGTTGCACTACGTAGTTGACTGTTGACACATAGGAGGTATTTAATAAATGTTTATTAATTGATTGACTTCAGTGACAACAGCCTTAAACCAAGAGTCAAGACCCACATTTGCATTCTACTTCTGTCCTTTATACTTGTATAACTTTGGGAAAGTGACAACCTTTTGGGTCTCACCTTCCATATCTGCACAATAGGGATAATAATACCTTTAACAAAAACTCCTTCATAGAATTGTTGTAGGTAAGTGCCACATAAACTGCAAACCCCCTATGTAAATTTATTCCATTATTATTGTTATTATATTGAAATATTACTCTGGCCCGGAGGGGTGTTTTAATCCATTCTAAAAGTATGTGTTATAAAAAAGTCTACCAAAGCACACTTTGGATTGGGGTTTCCCAGTGTGACCTGCTGCAATCTCTCTTAGGAACATAATAGCTGATGTCCTAGTATGACAGGAATCTTCAAAACAATCACTTAAACACTTAATCTATTGTCTCTGAGCAATGAGAAACAACTCAAATATGCCAAATGATGACCATTTGGGTATTACCACCAGTGTTAGTCACTGAATAAATGCCAAACCACATAATGGAGTAGATAGCTTCCCCTGACCTGAAAACATCCTCTGTGTATCTCCTGCAAGAGAGATAGAAGCTGCTGCCATCACAATTGGTGAGTTTCTATTTCTACACTGACACCACTTGGAAGGAACAAGGATAATGAATTTCCTGGCATTATGCCTCTACCTTGAAGCCATAAGGATCACCCAAATGGCAACTTGAGCTCTGTGGAAAAATGATAGGTCCTTATTAGGAGATGAATGTGATTAACAATTGGTGTGTTTATATCAATGGTCCTCAAACTTTTTAAATAGGGGGCCAGTTCACTGTCCCTCAGACTATTGGAGGGCTGGACTATAGTACAAACAAAAATTATGAACAAAGTCCTATGCATGCTGCATATATTTTATTTTGAAGTGATGAAACAAAACAGGAACAAATACAATATTTAAAATGAAATAAAGTAAAATCAACAAACTCACCAGTATTTCAACGGGAACTATGGGCCTGCTTTTGGCTAATGAGATAGTCAATGTCTGGTTCCATATTTGTCACTGCTAGTCATAACAAGTGATGCAAGTGTGCATCCATTAGTCTTGATCTGGTTGGAGATTTCAAATGTTTCATTCTAGAAAAAATCTGTTCATAGACATAAGTGCTGCCAAAGATGGTTGCCATTTTGAGTGCATGGTTCCTGACATGAGGATATGTCTCAGAGGGGAGAGATGCATAGAAATTATGAAGGCTGCTTGACTTGAATGCATCTTTCAGAGTCACAATTCTGCAGTTCAGCCAGTTCCAATTTGGTAAATTGTACCTGCATTTTCAATGTCAATAGAAAATGGGTTACGGAAAAGCTTATGTCCTGTTAATGGAGATGAAGCTCTTTAAATCTAAATTGGAACTCCTTTTGCAATTTTTCCAATGAATCCACACATGTTTTGTTTGGGAATGCAATCAGCGTTTTTTCTGCTAACAGATTTTGAGTTGTGGGGAGATGGCAGAAGTTTTCCTCCTTCATTTGTTTGATGAGGAGGCCTAATTTTACTTCAAATGCTTTGACATGTGATTGCATATCACAGATGAGCTTCCCCTTTCCTTGAAGTTGCATATTGAAATTGTTGAGTAGCTCTTTTACAACTGTCAGAAAGACAAGGTGCCATTTCCATTCTACATTATTGAGCTCTGTACTTCTTTGTTTTTTGAAAGCAGAAAAGTTGTAATCTGTGGAAGTAAGTCATAGAAACATTTCAAAACTCTCCCTAAACTCAGCCAAAAGACTTTTGTGTGATATAGAACATCTTCATAGTCAACATTTAGCTCAGACAGAAATTCCTGAAATTGTCTGTGATTTATTGTATTAGCTCTAATGAACACAAGATACCACAATTTTCATGACAGAGTCCCACTTCAGTGATTTACTACAGCACTTGTCGGTGGATGAGGCAGTGTATGGCTATTGGATGAGAATGGTTATGTTTGCCCATCTCTTGGTTAATGCGAGCAATTACTCCTTTCTTAGACCCCACCATGCTAGGGGCACCATCAGTTGTTACGCTGGCTAATTTAGCCCAGTCCAGCTCCAAACCATTTATAGTTTGGCAAACCTTTTCATAGATATCCTCTCCTATAGTTGTTCCTTTGATGCTTTGCAGTGCAGCAATTTCTTCTATGACTTCAAAATAATCATTTATCTCACAAATAAAAAGTAGAAGTTGTGCAGAATCACAAACATCATTGCTTTCATTGAGTGCCAAGGAAAAATAAGAATTTTTTTTTTTTTGTGGAATTTTGCAAATGTTGATGCAGATTGTCTCCCATTTCTTCAATCCTCCGTGTAATTGCAGGTCCTGAAAGACTCGCTGTACTAAATAAATCGGCCTTCTCTGGACACATCTCCTTGGCAACAGAAAGAAGGCATTCTTTAACAAATTCTCCCTCCCCGAATGGTCTGCCAGTGTGTGCTATTAGCTTGGCAACTTGAAAACTTGCTCGCAGTGATGAAATATTTAGCTGCTTCTGCTTCATAAAAATATTTTGCTGAGTTGTCAATGTATTTTTCAGTTTTAATATTTTATATTTTCTTACTTCTCTAACCAAACAATCATTTATCTTTATGTTGAGTTTCATAATGTTGACACAAATTATATTCTTTGAACCCAGACACTATATCTCAGGTGGCCCTCCCAAATGCCCCCTGGCTTCCTCTAAATCCTGGGATCAATTCTCATGATCCAGTGTTGCATGATCGTATGTGCTGCACTCATAATTTATCATAATTTCAGGCAAGACTGTGCATAGATATGTATATAACTGTGAGATATATTGTATGTGCAGAATGAGCTTCAATGACAGTACATTGGGGCTTTTGGGGGAGGACATCATGTGACTTGAAGCTGCACAAATGTATGGGGACCTTAAGAATCTGGAGGGGGATGAAGCAGTACATCAGCTCTGTACCCCCTCATACTCAGGTAAGTGGGGGGGGCACTAAGGTCAGATCCCCAGTGATTATAAGGTGATAACATAAGTTAGCAATATTTTATCTCTTAATGAAACTACAGAACATACACACAATGATAAAACTGATGACCACAACAGCCAGACATGAGGTCACTATGGATACAGGGCCACGGCCTGGTACCAGGAGCCTCACTCTGGGCAACAATAGCAGTCAATATGACAACATGAGCTAGCGAGGAAGCTGTTACATTATCATTACAACATAATGGCAATGATAGAGTCAAGTTGGGCCTCGTAGTACTAACTGTTACTATACCCGCACACCAGACACAGCTCATATATTCCCCCTGCAGTAGCCGTGACATGTGCAGCATGCACTGTACATCCTTGGCACCTGTCTGTTATGGTGGCTTCTGTTACTTTACAAGGCCGTGGTCCAACAGTTCTCCATCTTCTGCAACTCTTTCCCTTCCCCACACCATACACCCCAGCCTGGGAACTCACCTCACCTTGGTATTGCCTCACACTCTGTTTTTGTCACCTCAGCCTAGTGCTGGAAGTGTGTGTTGCTATCATGAGTTTAGGTCAAAAGTCACTTCTGGTCTGATTTTGCCATAACCCAGTGGGCCGCATGAACATCCTCAGTGGGCCACATCTAGCCAAGGGGCTATAGTTTGAGGACCCCTGATTTATATCTTTGATTGGATACTTAGATATTCCATGGATTTATGAAGAGGAGGGAAAATATTTCAGTGGATTTTAGGGGAAAATAAACATATAAACATCTATCATGGATAGGAGTATTTTTGAAAAACAAGTGGTATAAATGGAGTATTTTTTTTCTGAGATGAGTTAAAGTAGATTGTTGGAAATTCAAAAATTTGCTAAATTTGGGCACTCACTGGGCTATTAGCAGTTAGGTATAGGGGAATGATCACCAACATTGGAATCAGGATATCAGAATTGAAGTCTCAGTTGTAAGATTCACCATTTGCATCTCCTTAGGTAAGTTATTTCTCTCTTAAGCTTAATGATTGCTAAAATGACTTCCAGTTCTAACATTCTATCTCTATATCAGCCATAATTTTGGATTTTAAACTGTGATTTCCCAAGTAAATTAGTCAGAGCTTGTTAGTTACTTGTTCATCCTTTGTTTTTAAAGGGGACCAATGACATCATGAATAAGATCTTGACTTGTTTATGAATTAAACTTAAGTGAGGTAGCATTAAAAAGTCATCAGCTTCACTCTCTTTTCCAGAGACATCAAAGTCCAGTGGCAAGACAAGAGCCAAGATGACTGGCAATGGATTAGGATGCAGTGGATGACTTTTGGTATCTTTAATGGCTGACCAAGCTCTGTGTTTTTCATTGTACTTGCCTTTAGGCTATTGAAACAAAATTGTTCTAATCAACTCATTCACATGCTTGGGGAAGGTAAACAGAATTAAGGTCTGTCAGGTGTTCTCAACCCAGTTTAGCCCATTTGCCAAGATGCTTTACTGGGAGTGGCTACTATGCCTACTACTTTTTGGAATCATCCCTTATAACCCTGTCATTCACTTAGTTGAGAACTGGAAACATAGCTAACTTCCTTCTTGCTGCCATTCTATCTGCAGCACTTTTGTGTAATGATGAAAAAGAGAGGAAATGATTTTCTCTCAAAAGAAAGGATGTGGAAAAAAAGGCTGTGGAAAAACTAAGATACTAATTCATCATTTGTGGAATTGTAGCAATCTTGGAGAACAGTCTGAAATTATGCCAAGAATTATTAAACTGCCTATACCCTTTGACCTAGCAATAACACAACTAGATCTATTTTCAAAGATGAATTAGGAAAAAGAAAAAGAGCCTATATGTTTTAAAAATGTTTATAGCAGCTCTTTTCATTGTGGTATAGAATTGAAAATTGTGGGGATGTCTGTCCATTGAGGAATGGCTAGCTAAAGAAGTTATAGTATATGATTGTGATGCAATACTACTGTGGTATAAAAAATGATGAACTTGATGACCTTAAAAAATGGAAAGACTTGTACAAAATAATAAAGAGTAAAATGAGCTGAACCAAAAGAATGTATCCAGGGATTTGAGAATAATTTTTAGTAAATAAGTCATTTTGACAATCATAATTGTCAAACACTGACTTTAGCTACAAAGGATCTATAAAAGATACTGAGATACTTTCCAGAGAATGAACTGATAAATGCAGGTATGCGTAGAATGATCACACACACACACACACACACACACACACACACAAACACATCTGGGTCTAATGGTAGCAATTTCTAGGATGGAGCAGGGAGAGAAAGGGGAAAAGACTTCAAAGGTAAAAAAAAAAAAAAAAAAAAAAAAAAAAAAAAAAGTATTTTCCAACCTTGCTGCTACTTATTATGTTAGTCTTTTCTTATCATCAAATTGGGTCTCATGTATACAACCAGCTGGAGTCACAACTTTGATTATAATGGTGCTGTTTTCAACTGTGGAAACTATCTAAACTGTCTCTCAAAGGATTTTGGGAAATGGTAGAATAGGTCAGAAAATTCCAAGCTTTCCAGATCTCCCCCACAAACAAAGCAAAATACACTTCAGGCTGAATGTGAAGTGGTAAAAATAAACAAGAGTTAGGGCAAAAAATAAAGTCCTTCTGGGACAATGGGAGAAGATCCTCAAAGACCTTAGAATGGAGTTTTAGCTCCTATGAAGTATTAGCATTTAGGGTTAGTCTAGGTTAGGTCCCCTGAAACATCAAACAGGGATCCCTGAGCCTAGCTGGGTTAGGAGACTCAACCCTAGCACAGGCAATTTCATCTCCTGGACTCTTTGTCAATTGTCTGAATCAGGAAAGAATGGTACAATCTTTGTTGATATAAGATGACAGGTCCAGCTGTGCTTCTGTGGTATGGCCTTGAGAGAGAAGAACCCAGATGTTATCAGGTAAGTGAAAAAATTGTAGAGCTTCTACCAGCTAGCTGTAGTCATTTACAGAAGAGTGGAGTCCTTGCTTTCAATTCCAGGCCAGAGGGGAGAATTGAAGGAAGACCGGAGGCCAGAAGAACCTTCCCCTTCCCTCCATATACATGCCAGGACTAGGGATGATTTCACTAATAAATTATTATTATTATTATTATTATTATTATTATTATTATTATTATTATTTACAAAACAGCAGACATAGGAGAAATAATACAACCATAGAAAACTAGTATGGGAATAAGGAATCCTGGGATTCATATTCAAAGGATACTGAAGCCAAAAAAATCTTCTCTACCTCAAAAGAGTAAAATGGTCACCTGCTCCCCCTAAAATTATAGAACTTTAAAAAGACTTTAAAAATCAAATGAGAGAGAATGAGGGAAAATTTTCAAGAAAATCCAAGGGAAAAAAAGAAGCTTATGAAAAGAAAGTTAAGGATTGTTAAGGAAGAAAATGACTCCTTGAAAACTAGAATTGGACAAAGGGAAGCTAGCAAAGTCACAAGAGACAAAGAAATGAAACAAAATATAAAGTATGAAAAATAGAAAAGAAGATGAGACATCTCATAAGAAAAACAACATGTCTGGACCACAAATCAAAAAAAAAGAAAGCATAAGAATTATTGGATTACCTAAAAGCCACAATAAAAAAGGATCTTGATACAATAAGATGATAAATAATTAAAGGAAAATTTCCTGAAGTGTTAGAATAAGAGGGGAAAGTAGAAACAGAAAAATATCCACAATCACTGCCTGAAAGAGAACCTGTGAGGAAAATTTATAAGACTATCATGTCCACAACAAAACAATTCAGGTATAATGGAGTCATAATAAAAATCACACAAAACCTAGTAGGCTACATTAAAAGAAAACAGATCTTGGAACACTGTATATTGAAGAGAAAAACAACTGGGGTGGTAACCAAAAATATACCCAGACAAGTTGAACATAATCCTGAATGAGAAAAAGGACATTTAATGAATTGCCACTTTCAGGACTTTATTATAAAAAGATATGAACTTAGGAGAAAATTTGACATATAAGATTCAAAAGAAATATGAAGTAACTATCAAAGCTAATTATATGGGGCTTGATAAAACAAACTGTGTTTTATACATAGAAATGTAAACCATTTGTCTAAGATTATCATTGGTAATGGAATAGTTCAAAAGAAATATTGGGGTAGCACTGGATATGATGTGATGTGATGCTAAAAAGTAAAACCATATAGGAAAAAATTAAAAGAGTAATTATACAAATGAGATGTAAAAGATAGAACTGACATAGAAATGGGAGAGGAGGGCTGCTGATTTGAAACTTATTGGGAACAATACACATATATTTATAAGGGTATAAAAATGTAAATCAGAAGGAAATAGAGAGTAAGGGGATAAGGAAAAGGGACTAGGGAGGAACTCTATTAACATCAGATCAACGTTAAAGAGAGAATAATATTTACATTTGAAAAGTAATAAAAGTTTTCTAAATTTATAAATAAGAAAGTGAGGGAATAGGATGGCTAGTATAGAAGGCTATGTATATAAATGAGAATAGAATAAGGTGTGTGGATTAATGGGAATAGGATAAAGAGGGATAGAGTAGGAGGGAGAATAATGGAGGAATTCTTGGAGGGGTGAAAACATTAAAGAGAATAAGGGAGGTATTATTGGAGGTGGAGTAGGTTAAGTAATAGGAGGGCAAGGTAGCAGGTAAAAGTAAAGGAGGGATAGGAAATAAAAAGATACACACAAACATAAAATAAAGAAGTAGAATATAAAAAGTAGGGATAGTAATCATGATCTCAGATGAAATTAAAGCTAAGATAGATTTAATAAAAATAGAAAAATAGGGAAACTATACTATATGTCAGCCATATTAATGAATTTTGTTATAGACTACATGAAATAACAAGACAATATAAAATTGAAATATTTTTACAGTATGGGAAATGATAAGTTGATAGAATTAGAAAAATATGGAATGGCTTGGATTCATGAAAGATGTTATTCAACTTTAAAGAAATAGTATAAACAATAATAGTATGCCTTACACAGATATATATGAAAAAATATATATACATATATGTATATGACCATAGATTGATATGTGTGTATTTGTATGTATACATACATATACATTTATATATATGTGGGTAACTAAATGTGAATATCTACACTTAATTGTAATTTTTTTAAAGCAGGTAGGGGGAGGAAAGAGAAAAAAGAATAAAACTAAAAAATGCAGAAAAGAAGAAAAAACTATATGGAAGCAAAACAAAGATGGACATCTCTGAACACAATATGAAGTATTTACTACATAGGCTTTCTTGAGTTGGATATTTATTTATTGTGTTATATTTTGAATCTTCTTTTATGTTCTGCTGTGCACATAGCAAATTTTTTCCCCTATTTTCTAATTAACTTTAAAATAAAGAATCATAACATAAGTAAACTGGCTTTCAAGCTACAAACAATATGATATATGAGTTTGGGGGATTCTGACTGTAGAGATTAAAGAAGAAAACATGACAGTGCTATGATTTTTGCCAATGAATGAGCATTACCTTCAGACATAAATTTACTCCAAAATCACAGAAAATTAGAGGTAGGAAAAAACCTGAGAATTTGGCCAGTTTACCCTTCTCATTTGACAGAGAGATGGTGACTTAACTAAAGTCAGATAAATTATGATACTAGAGCCAGGTCTGGAAACCAGATCTCTGAATTGACCTTTATGTCTGGTCCAAAATGCCCCAACTCTGTGAACAATTTCTCTTGGGAGCAAACGGAATATAATTGCACAACCCTTATGTGTTTAAAAAAATACAGAAACAGTTCTTGATTTATATAAATTCACATTTCAAAAATTCAACTTTACATAAAGAATTCTGAAAGGCTTGAGAAGATGCAACAGAAACATATATAAAGAGAATTTGGGGAAAAAAAGTGTGCCTACAGATTGTTCCTAATTTTTGTGAATTTGGCAAAGATGAAATGTTGGAAGAAGTGAGTAACAAGATTGTAAAATTAACACAAGAATTGAAGTTAGAAGTAGATGAGAATGATGTGGAGGAGTTGAGTGAGTTTCAGGGAGAAAAACTGTCAAATAGACCTGCTAGCTATAAAAATTGCAGAAGAAAGGGAAGCCTCAGAACACCAGGTGGAATGAAAAAGGTTCCCAGTTGGCAAAAATTTGAGTGAAACTTTTTCTATTAAAAAGATATAAACAGACTTCTGGCCAAGATGGCGGCGAGGAGGCTCACAGCAGCTTGAGCTCGGAATTTTCTCTCAGAATTTACTTTATGACAAGCCTCGGAATTAATGCTTGACTGGAAAAAAAACCCACAAATAATAACCAACAGAAGATATCCTTAAAATTCACCAGAAAAGTCTGTGTTTGCTTGGGGGAGGGGATGAACAGACTGGGTGCAGGCTGAGGGCAAGCAGCAAGAGAGGCAGGCAGCTCACACTGCTCAGACCAGAAGGGGGAGGGGAAGAGGGGGGAGGGGTGCAATCTCTGCTGTTTTTGCAGAACGATCTTTACCGCAGTGTGGATATTCCATCTTGGCAGCAAGCCAGGAGCAGCAGAGAAAGTATAAACACCAGAGGTAAAGAATAAAACCCTGGAAAGCTAGCCTCTACAGACCTGGCTATCCCCACGCCCACCTGGAGTGACTCAGCTTGTTCTTAGTGCCTCAGAGTGTAGACACAGTGCACAGCCAACACTATCCTGTTAGTGCTTTGCGGCTGTCTCCCACAGTCTGTAGAGGAAGCACTGTAACACCATCCAGCCTCATCGCCCCCCCCCCCAGAAACAGACCAATTGTTTCTCTTGTCAATTTGTTTTCGTCTATTCCCACTCTGACAAAATGAACAAAAGATTTCAAAGGGCTCTAACCATTGACAGCTTCTATATGGAGAGAGAGCAGACTTCAAACCCTGAGGAGACAAAAAGCAGACTGTCTCCAGAAGAATCCACTAAGGGGGATATGATCTGCTCCTCAATACACAAGACTCATATACAGGAAATCAAAAAGGCTCTCAAGAAGAGAGCTAGAAAAGAAATGGGAAAGGGAAAGGGAAGCTTGGCAAGAGAATCTGGAGAAGTCATCCAGAGTAGATAAAGAGATCAAATCATTGAGAAATAAAATTAGTGAGTTGGAAAAAGAAAATAGCTCTCGAAAAAGTAAAATTGATGAAATGGAAAAAAAAAATTCCATAGATTCCATAGAAGAAAATAACTCACTTAAAAACTCAATTAGACAATTACAAAAAGACATAAAAAAGTGAGTGAAGAAAATACATCATTAAAATTAGAATCAAACAAGTAGAAATGAATGACTCAAGGAGAAACCAAGAAGTAGTCAAGCAAAACCATAAAAATGAAACAATGGAAAAGAATATCAAGTACCTTATTGGGAAGACAACAGACCTAGAAAACAGATCCAGGAGAGACAATTTAAGAATAATCGGACTCCCTGAAAAATGTGAGGAAACAAAGAGCCTGGACATTATTTTCCAGGAAATTATCAAAGAGAACTGCCCAGACATTTTAGAAACAGAGAGTAAAATAGACATTGAAAAAATTCATCGATCATCTACTGAAAGGAACCCTAAAATCAAAATGCCAAGAAATATACTGGCCAAGTTCAAGAACTAGCAGACAAAGGAAAAAAATACTGGAAGCTGCTAGAAAAAAGCAATTCAGATATGTAGGAGCCACAATAAGGATAACCCAGGATATAGCAGCATCTACATTAAAGGAATGAAGGGCTTGGAATATGATATTCCGAAAGGCTAAGGAACTTGGTATGCAGCCAAGAATAACTTTCCCAGCAAAAATGAGCATCATTTTCCAGGGAAGAAGATGGACATTTAACTAAATAAATGAATTCCATCTATTCTTGATGAAAAAACCAGATCTACACAAAAAGTTTGATCTTTAAATACAGAACTCAAGAGATTTCTAAAAAGGTAAAAAGAAATCTTGAGAACTATATTTCTGCCATAAAGATATGTAAAGAACACATGTATAATTTGTTGTAGAAACTAGAGGTGGAAAGGAAATTATATCATAAAAAAGGGTAAAGTGGTGGTACTACATCTCATGAAGAGGCAAAGGTAACCTATTATATCTGAGAGAAAGAAAGGAGGAATGAACATAGAGTGTATCAATTGACATATTCAATTTATGGTGAAACTTCTTCCACTTCATTGAAAAGTGGGAGGGAAGGAGTCAGCTAAGGGAAGGGAATACAGAAATTCTAAGGAAAAGTGGTAAAATAGGGGGAGGAACTTTAAGGTGGAGGAGGGATGCTAAAAAAGGAAGGCTGTGAAAAGCAAGTGGTGCTCACAAGTTTAATACTGGGGAGGGGGGTAAGAGGGAAGGAAAGGAGAAATGCATAAGCAGGGGTTAACAGGATGGCAAGCAATATAGAATTAGTCATTCTAACCATAAATGTGAATGGGGTAAACTCCCCCATTAAGAGGAAGCAGTTAGCAGACTGGATTAAAATCCAGAATCCTACTATATGTTATTTACAGGAAACACACCTGAAACAGGGTGATACATTCAAACTAAAAGTAAAAGGGTGGAGCAGAATCTACTATGCTTCAAGTAAAGCCCCAAAAGCAGGGGTAGCTATCTTCATCTCACATCAAGCAAAATCAGAAATTGATCTAATTAAATAGATAAGAAAGGGCATTATATCCTGCTAGAGGGTAGCATCAATAGTGAAGCAGTATCAATATTAAACATATATGCACCAAGTGGTGCAGCATCTAAATTCTTAAAAGAGAAATTAAGAGACCTGCAAGAAGAAATAGACAGCAAAACTATAATAGTGGAAGATCTCAACCTTGTACTCTCAGAATTAGATAAATCAAACCACACAATAAATAAGAAAGAAGTCAAAGAGGTAAATGGAATACTAGAAAAGTTTGATATAATAGAACTTTGGCGAAAGCTAAATAGAGAAAGAAAGAAGTACACTTTCTTCTCAGCAGTTCATGGAACCTATACAAAAATTGATCATATACTAGGACATAAAAAGCTCAAATGCAGTAAGGCAGAAATAGTAAATGAATCCTTTTCAGACCACAATGCAATGAAAATTACATTCAATAAAAAACCAGGGGAAAATAGACTAAAAAATAATTGGAAACTAAATAATCTCATATTAAAGAATGACTGGGTGAAACAGCAAATCATAGACATAATTAATAACTTCACCCAAGAAAATGATAATAATGAGACATCATACCAAAATGTGTGGGACACAGCCAAAGCAGTAATAAGGGGACGTTTTATATCTCTAAAGGCCTACTTGCATAAAATAGAGAAAAAGAAGTTCAATGAATTGGGCTTACAACTAAAAATACTAGAAAAGGAACAAATAAAAAATCCCCAGACAAACACGAAACTTGAAATCCTAAAAATAAAAGGTAAGATTAATAAAATTGAAAGTAAGAAAACTATTAAATTAATTAATAAAACTAAGAGTTGGTTCTATGAAAAAAACAACAAAATAGACAAACCCTTAGTAAATCTGATTAAAAAAAGGAAAGAGAAAAAGCAAATTGTTAGTCTTAAAAATGAAAAGGGAGAACTCACCACTAATGAAGAGGAAATTAGAATAATAGTTAGGATCTACTTTTCCCAACTTTATGCCAATAAATTTGATAACTTAAATGAAATGGAAAAATACCTTCAAAAATATAACTTGCCCAGATTAACAGAGGAAGAAGTAAATAGTCTAAATAGTACCATTTCAGAAAAAGAAATATAATAAGCAATTAACCAACTCCCTAAAAAAAAATCCCCAGGAGCAGATGGGTTTACATATGAATTCTACCAAACATTTAAAGAACAACTAACTCCAATGCTATATAAACTATTTGAAAAAATAGGGATTGAAGGAGTCCTACCAAATTCCTTGCATGACACAGACATGGTACTGATACCTAAACCAGGTAGGCTGAAAACAGAGAAAGAAAATTATAGACCAATCTCCCTAATTGTAACATGCCCTCCTGGCAGTTACAATTACTAGTCTGCCCTAGGCCCAACACAGTACTTTGACCACTGACAGTGTCAACTCTACCTGGCTCTCCTCCTCTGAGGCCTTCAAAGGTCTCTGCCCACAATGTCTTGAATCTATAGTTTAATAACCAGTAGCATGTTCAAGAACAGCTATGTGTAATCTTACAAGCCTTTATTATACCTACTCACATAATGCCCTAACTTGTCAGCTCCCTAGTGAACACCTGGTCTGAAAACCCACGTGTTCTCTACCAAACTTCTTACTTCTCAGCTATCCATCAGCTTGGCTTGGCTTGGCTACCCCAGGTTAGGGAGCCAGGTTAAAGAGTGCCAGGTTAAAGAAAGCGACTGCTGTCTGCAGTGGGCTTATAAAGGGCCTGTGAGGTCACACACACAGCCAACCAGTGAGAGAGCCGTCACCCATTATGAAGCTATCTCAATATGGACAGGATCCCACCCACAGGGCAGTCTTATATCCACAGAGATTACTTCTGGGCCACTCAAATCTCCTGTTGCTCTGTGGCACCGCCCATTTAAAGGGCCCTTACAATTCCCTTCTCTTATTTTGCAGGAACCGCATCCTTACAATTCCCTTCTCTTGTTTTGCGGGAACTGCACATCTCATCAAGCTAAACTTTTAGCACCAGCTATAGTTCACTTGATCCATAAGATGACAGAGTGTTATGCCCAGGGAGGTACAAAGCAGCAGATCAGTTTCAGAAGTATGACAATGAGAACTAGACTCAACAGTGGCCCAAGTGTTCAACCCATTCATTAAAGTCATACTCAGAGAGATAATAAGCCAAAGAGGTTGGATGCCAATGAGGTAGGATGTCAACACTTAGGTGGGAAGTCAACAAGGTAAAACATCATAATTCTAGTTAACAATTAAATATCAGTGAGGTAGGTTGTCACAATTCTAGTTACATTTATCATAATTCTAGACCAATTCTCACAATTCTCTATTGCACTTTTCACAATTCTAGAGCAATTCTAGTTTCACAGGTGTACATAAGCAAAGTCATGTCCAGTAACATTGTCTCAATAACAATGGCAGTTGGGTGTGTTAGTTTTTCACCCACTAATTTAAAAGCATAGTCCTTCAATAGGAAGCATAGGGCAAAGCCTCTCCCCAGGCCACCATATAGTGGCCATGGGAGGAGCAAGCAGGCCCATTGTCCATTTATAGTCTTTATATTGCGTATCACCCAAAACAGTCCATTTCAGTTGCAGCACTGTAACTGTCTGCTGTCTCTGGTGTCACGGTCAGGAGGGACATTGCTGCCATCAGCGTCTGGAGGGCTATTGACATCTGGCCGGTCCCTCTGGGCTGTTGTCTGGTCCTTCTCTTGGATCCCCAGGTTACAAATGTCTCTGGTGGGGATGAACTCTGCTGCTGGATTTGCACCTAGGAAAGAATGTACCCGGGGCCCAATTTGGGCCTTTTCAAATACCATCCAGGCCTTTCCACATCACAGTGGAAACAAAGTTGTTGTCAAAAAGATTAACAAAAGTCAGACAAAAGTTAGTCAGTCTGTCACTTAGCTGCACTTTCTGTGTATGCCCGAAGTGCATTGCTAAGGTAAAATGCAAAGAATTTAAAAATGTAAAACCAAAATAATTTAAAAGTGTAAAACCGAAATAGATTAAAAATGTAAAACCAAAATAACTTAAAAATATAAAATCAAAATAACTTAGTAATGTAAAATCAAAAGTGTTTAAAAATGTAAAATCAAAATTTAAAAATTGCAAGCAATCACATATATGTATTGCCACATCTTGTGCATATCCCAAAATTCCCTTCTCTTGTTTAGAAGTGAAGATCTTGGGGATATAGTCTGTGCAGTAATGACTTTACTAATAGGGTTATAAGAAATGCCAGTGGAATGGGCAAAGTCAAATTCAATGCAAAAACACCTAAAGGCAAAATATTTGTAAGCCAATCCATAAACTGTCTTAAATGCATGTGAAATTTCCACAATGGAAAAATGGTTGATCACATGTCTAGCTGCTTCTCCAGACTGGAATGAAGCCATAATGTTCATTGGTCTTAAAACATTAAATTTCAAACCATTAGGGTTTTGTCCTATAGGGAGTATAGGAGAGTGAAAGAAAAATAAGCTATATAGCTTTTTGCCATGCTCCTAGCTTCTTTAGTTACCACAATTTGCAAATATAAGATTCTAGCAGCCTGATTATAAAAGATATGATTTGAAGGTCCACTCTGAAAATGGACATGTAGGGTGTATTTATCTGAGCGCTTTCTCACTTGCTCTCGAAGTTCTTAAAAGAGCTGATACCTTTTCAGTGGTCTGCCCCTCTTACAGTTAATGAAAAAAGAACACTCAGCTATATCCCTGAATTCTTTTGCCTAAAAATCAAAGTTTGAATTTCTGATACCAAATTGTATTTCAGGAGTGTGAATCAATAAATCTGATATTACTTTTCTTCCTGGGTCAAAGATCACACACTGTCTATTTATTCTAGTGATTAAAACAGCAATTTTCCAAACCATTCTAAACATAAACACTGTTTTATAAGTACTCTTAGGGGGTTGGGAAATCAAGCCCACCTGTGGAAGTAGGAAATCCACGAGGTAAGAAAAGAGGAGTTTCAACTCTCCAAAGACTATCCTATCAGTTTTACAAGTATAAAACTCCACTCTCTCTAACTGCAAGATCTTATGCTTGTAAGGTTTCTTAGAAATTAACTGAACTGTATTTAAAATTTTTTTCTGAATATTATAGTCAATACACCACAATTCCTTTTTGCCTTTGGCCATAAAATTTACTCCTGTCTTTTGAAATGAAGACACAGAAGTTTTGAATGGATTAACAGGCAGTGCTGATGATATTATCGCCATTCCTTTTCCTCCTCCTCCTTCTCCCTTGGTCCACGGTGGGGCTGAGAAAAGAGGGTCAGGAATTGGAAAATTATCCAAAGGCTGATTTAGAATCCAACCCGAGCTTTGCACATAAAAAGAAGTAAACCTCTTCTCAATGGAAGAGTAATCAATAAATTCCTTAAGACGATAATACACGAAGTAAACCAACAAACCGCTAAGAAGAATTTCTCCAACTGAAGTCCATGTGGTTCGTTTATTTCACTCCTTAGCTTCAGCCATTGGTTTGAATTCTTCCTGTTCTATCTGTAGTAAGCTAGCTTTTTCTTCTTTCTCTATCTCAACCTGTAATTTAACCTGCAATGCCAGTAACACTTTTTAAATTGTCATTTTATTTTTAACTCAACTTCTAGTTGTCACATTTTATACTCTATAATGTCATACAAACACATTAGCTCTAGGTTGCTCCCTCTCTGAGCTATATTTAATGGGTATGGGGATAGCCTTCTCTGAACTTGATTACAAGCTTCCTGCTGTTCTTCAGTGGTGATCTTTGTTAAAAGATCTTACATCTGTCTCTTTAACCTATTTATATAAGCATTATGTTCAGCTATATCCTTGAGCCTAATCCCAGAGTTACCTAGATCCATATTGCCTCTCTGCCTTCCCTCCTAAGTGGTGTTTCTACCAGATCTTTCAGAATCTTAATTCTGAATATTAAATATTTTCAAAACCTGATAATTCCTGATGTGTCCACTTTTAGGTGCCATTTGTAACATGAAAATTGATGCTAAAATCTTAAATAAAATATTAGCAAAAAGACTACAGAAAATCATCCCCAGGATAATACACTATGAGCAAATGGGATTTATACCAGGAATGCAGGGCTGGTTCAATATTAGGAAAACTATTAGCATAATAGACTATATCAATAACCAAAATAACAAAAACCATATGATCATCTCAATAGATGCAAAAAAAAGCATTTGATAAAATCCAACATCCATTCTTACTAAAAACACTTGAGAATATAGGAATAAATGGACTATTCCTTAAAATAATAAGGAACATATATTTAAAACCGTCAGTAAAAACCATATGTAATGGCAATAAACTGGAACCTTTCTTGTTCACAGGAGTGAAACAATGTTGCCCAACTATCACCATTACTATTCAATATTGTGAATAAAAATAGCAATCTAGTGTTTGACAAACCCAAAGATCCTGACTTCTGGGATAAGAATTCATTATTTGACAAAAACTGCTGGGAAAATTGAAAAATAGTATGTCAGAAACTAGGCATGGACCAACATTTAACAACACATACTAAGATAAGATGAAAATGGGTCCAAGATTTAGGCATAAAGAATGAGATCATAAATAAATTAGAGGAACATAGGATAGTTTACCTCTCAGAATTGTGGAGGAGGAAGGAATTTATGACCAAAGGAAAGCTAGAGATCATTATTGATCACAAAATAGAAAATTTTGATTACATCAAATTAAAAAGCTTTTGTATAAACAAAACTAATGCAAACAAGATTAGAATGGAAGTAACAAATTGGGAAAAGATTTTTACAGTTAAAGATTCAGATAAAGGCCTTATCTCCAAAATATACAGAGAATTGACTTTAATTTATAAGAAATCAAGCCATTCTCCAATTGATCAATGGTCAAAGGATATGAACAGACACTTTTCAGATGATGAAATTGAAACTATTTCCACTCATATGAAAGAGTGTTCCAAATCACTACTGATCAGAGAAATGCAAATTAAGACAACTCTGAAATATCACTACAAACCTGTCAGATTGGCTAAGATGATAGGAATAAATAACGATGAATGTTGGAGGGGCTATGGGAAAACTGGGACACTGATACATTGTTGGTGGAGTTGTGAAAGAATCCAGCTATTCTGCAGAGCAATTTGGACCTATGCCCAAAAAGTTATCAAACTGTGCATACCCTTTGATCTAGCAGTGCTACTATTGGGCTTATATCCCAAAGAAATACTAAAGAAGGGAAAGGGATCTGTATGTGCCAAAATGTTTGTGGCAGCCCTTTTTGTAGTGGCTAGAAACTGGAAAATGAATGGATGCCCATCAATTGGAGAATGGTTGGGTAATTTATGGTATATGAATGTTATGGAATATTATTGTTCTGTAAGAAATGCCCAACAGGATGAATACAGAGAGGCTTAGAGAGACTTACATCAACTGATGCTGAGTGAAACGAGCAGAACTAGGAGATCATTATCCACTTCAACAATGAAACTATATGAGGATGTATTGTGATGGAAGTGGATATCTTCAACATAGAAAAGAGCTAATCCAATTCCAATTGATCAATGATGGACAGAATCAGCTACACCTAAAGAATAAATACTGGGAAATGAGTGTAAACTGTTAGCATTTTTTTGTTTTTCTCCTCATGTTATTTTTACCTTCCGAATCGAATTCTTCCTGTGCAACAACAACAAAATTCAGTTCTGCACATATATATTGTACCTAGGATATACTATAACATATTTAATATGTATGGGAATGTCTGCCATCTAGGGGAGGGAGTGGAGGGAAGGAGGGGAAAATTCAGAACAGAAGAGAGTACAAGGGATAATGTTGTAAAAAATTACCTATGCATATGTAATGTCAAAAAATGTTATAATTATAAAATTAATTTAAAAAAAGATTTAAACAAATACTTTTAGACTCTTAAAAGTTTCAAAGAATAGTTCATGATAATATTGTCAGATATAGGAGGTAAAAAAAGAGAGCCACTGTCCAAATATCTCTCACAAACTTTATTAAAAAAACTGTACAGCAAATCATCATTAATAAAGGCTAGATGCAGTTTATGGGGAAAGCACAATATATTGTATACCTATGTTCATTTTATTATTCAGTACTACATTTGCTTTGTCCTTAGCTATACCTTTTATTTCATAATTCTTTTTTATTATCATGGTACATCAATTAATATGTCTAATTATATTGGATGATTGAATAAAGTCATATTTTGTGTACTTTTTTGTTATACAGGATAAGTGAAGTGGGTAGGTTGTAACAAATTCACATTATGTAAAAATTGTTTTTTGTAAAGGTATGTCTAATGGTCTATGGAATGATCTACTTAATATAAAGTAAGAATTGTCTGTATGGAGAAATTAGAAGAAAATGTCCATTAGGATGTGAGTTCTTTGACAATAGGGATCATAATATTTTCACTCTAAAAAGTCTCCCCAGCTTAACACAATGATTGATACAAATAATCTCTTAAAATTTTTTTCTTGACTGAGAAAATCCTATCATTAAAATTTTCTCTATTTGCTGAAAATGAAAATAATGATCACAAACTTAAATGAATTTTTTACTATATTTTGTTTTGTGTGATATGGTGAGAAAACCATCATTATTTTTTTAAAAATAATATTCTTAAGTTCAAAATGCATTTAGTTATCAAAAGAACACTTGATTTGAGACTCTTTTCAACTTAGAATAAAGTAAAAACCAGGAAAAGTTTTAGTAATATTCTTAAAGGCTCCTCACGCCTGAAACAATAACAACCAAGTTGTCCAACTTCAAGACTTTCCACACCCAGATTCTACTTTCCTAGCTGTACCTCTTATACTCCATGCTATAGCCTAATTTGACTATCCATGTCCTCTCAAAAATGTCCAGTGCTTTTCTAACTATACTTTCAGTTCATTCTGAATTCACAGGAGGTACAGGGAAACAAAATTTGTGAATTAGAAAAGGTTAAAAAAATCACAGGAAAGTAGGATTCCTGAATTGGAAAAGATAAAAAATTCCCAAGAAAGTAGCATTTGTGAATTGGAAAAAGAAAATAACTTACTAAAAAAATAGTGAAATGGAAAAAAAAAAAATTCAACAGAGCAAAATAATTAAGTTAAAAACTCGATTGGACATATACAAAAAGAACAAAAATGTGAATGAAGAAAATAATTCATTAAAAATCAGGACTGAACAAATAGAAATGAATGATTCATTGAGATTCCAAGAATCAGTCAAACAAAACAAAACAAAAAAAAAAAATGAAAAGCTGGAGAATAACCTCAAATATTTACTGGGAAAATCTATAGACCTGAAAAATAGATCTAGGAGAGATAATCTGAGGATCATTGGACTTGCCGAAAACTATGACCAAAAAAAAGAGCCTAGATTCTATTTTACAGGAAATCATCAAAGAGAACTGTCCAGAGATAATAGAAACAGAAGGAAAAATAGGCGTTGAAAGAATTCATCACCCATCTTCTGAAAAAGACCCTAAAAAAAGAACTCCATGGAACATAGTGGCTAAGCTGCAGAACTACCAAACTAAGGAAAAATTATTGCAAGCAGCTAGGAAAAAACAACTCAAATATCAAGGTGCCACAATAAGGGTCACACAAGATCTGGCTGCCTCCATATTAAAGGATCAAAGGGCCTGGAACCTGATATCCCGAAAGGCAAAAGAACAAGGACTGCAACCAAGAGTAAACTATCCAAGTAAGTTTAGCATTTTCTTCCATGGAAGAAGATGGTCATTTAATGAAACAGAGGAATGCCATTTGTTTCTAAGAAAAAAACCAGATTTAAACCAAAAAAAATTCATCTACATCCACAAGACTGAAGAGAAGCAGAAAAAAGGTAAAAAGAACTCTTGAGAACTGTATCTCTGTTGTGGATATACAGAAAATCTGCATGGATAATTTGATTTTACTGATATAATATAAAAAAATGGAAGTAGTAAAGAGAAGGGGATAGTATTAGAAAAGGGGGAAGGAGAGATAAAAAGAGGGAAACTACATCCCAGGAAGAGGCATAGAAAATCTACCACATCTGAGGGAATTTAGAGAGGGGGAGAAATATTGTGTGAATCTTACTCACATCAGAGTAGGCTCAAAGAGTAAATAATTGACATATTTGTTTTTCAGAGAATTTTATCTCACCTCATTATAAGGTGGGGGGGAGGAAAAGGGAAACGGAAAAGGGGAATAAGGGAAGGATGCAAGAAAGGGGAAGGGACTTAAAAGGTGGGGGGAGGGATACTAAAAAGGGAGGGCTGTGCATCACAAGTGGGGTCCATAAATTAAATACTGGGGAAGGGGTTCTGGGGGACAAGGGGGAAAAAAAGCATAATCTGGGGATAATAAGATGGCAGGAAACACAGATTTAGTAATTTTAACTGTAAATGTGAATGGGATTAACTCTCCCATTAAATGGAGGCTTATATGAGACTGGATCAAAAGTCAGAACCCTACAATATGTTGTTTACAGGAAACACACTTAAAGCAGGGAGATACATATAGAGTAAAGGTAAAAACTTGGAGCAGAATCTATTATGCTTCAGGTAAAGCCAAAAAAGCAGGGGTAGACATCCTTATCTCAGATCAAACAAAAGCAGAAAATGATCTAATTAAAAGAGATAAGGAAGGAAACTATATCCTGCTAAAAGGTAGCATAGACAATGAAGCCTTATCAATACTAAACATATATACACCAAGTAGTATATTAGTTAACTTCCGAAACAAAAAGTTCAAAGAGTTGCAAGAAGAAATAGACAGCAAAACTATAATGGTGGGAGATCTCAACCTTGAACTCTCAGAATTAGATAAATCAAATTCCCCCCCCTCCCTTAATTCCCTCCCCCCGATGACAGGCAATCCCATACATTTTACATGTGTTACAATATAACCTAGATACAATACATGTGTGTAAATACCATTTTCTTGTTGCACAATAAGCATTAGATTCCGAAGGTACATGTAACCTGGGCAGACAGATATTAGTGCTAACAATTTACATTCACTTCCCTGTGTTTCTTCTCTGGGTGTAGCTACCTCTGTCCATCATTGATCAACTGGAAATGAGTTGGCTCTTCTTTATATTGAAGATTTCCACTTCCATCAGAATACATCCTCATACAGTATTGTTGTTGAAGTGTATAGTGATCTTCTGGTTCTGCTCATTTCACTCAGCATCAATTGATGTAAGTCTCTCCAGGCCTCTCTGTATTCCTCCTGCTGGTCATTTCTTACAGAGCAATAATATTCCATAACCTTCATATACCATAATTTACCCAACCATTCTCCAACTGATGGACATCCATTCATCTTCCAGTTTCTAGCTACAACAAAAAGAGCTGCCACAAACATTTTGGCACATATATGTCTCTTTCCGCTAATAAGAAAGAAATTAAAGATGTAACCAGAACATTAGAAAAACTAGGTATGATAGACCTTGGAGAAAACTGAATGGTGATAGAAAGGACTATACTTCCTTCTCAGCAGTTCATGTAACCTAAATAAAAATTGACTATATATTGGGACATAAAGATCTCAAAAATAAATGCAAGAAGGTAGAAATAGTAAATACCTTCTTCTCAGATCACAATGCAATAAAAACTACATTCAATAAGAAGTTAGGGGTAAATAGACCAAAAAGGAATTGGAAACTGAATAATCTCATCTTAAAGAATGACTGGGTGAAACAGCAAATTATAGCAACAATTAATAATTTCACCCAAGATAATGACAATCATGAGACATCATACCAAAATTTGTGGGATGCAGCTAAAGATATAATAAGGGAAAATTTTATATCTTTAGAGGCTTATTTGAATAAAATAGAGAAAGAGAAGGTTAATGAATTAGGCCTGCAACTTAAAAAGCTAGAAAAAGACCAAATTAGAAACCTCAACCAAAAACTAAACTTGAAATTCTAAAATTAAAAGGAGAAATCAATAATATTGAAAGTAAAAAAAAAAAAACAAAAAACTATTGAATTAATAAATAAAACCAAGAGTTGGTTTTATGAAAAAGCCAATAAAATAGATAAACCTTTGGTAAATCTGATCAGAAAAAGGAAAGAGGAAAATAAAATTGTTAGTCTTAAAAATGACAAAGGGGATCTTTCCACCAATGAAGAGGAAATTAGAGAAATAATAAGGAGTTACTTTGCCCAAATTTATACCAATAAATTTGATAACTTAAGTGAAATGGATGACTACCTCCAAAAATATAGGCTTCTTAGATTAACAGTAGAGGAGGTAAACTGCTTAAATAGCCCCATTTCAGAAAAAGAAATAGAACAAGCTATTAATCAACTTCCCAGGAAAAAATCCCCAGGACCACATGGGTTTACATGTGAATTCTACCAAACATTTAAAGAGCAATTAGCCCCAATGTTATATAAACTATTTGAAAAAATAGGGGATGAAGGAGTCCTACAAAACTCCCATTATGACACAGACATGTTACTCATACCTAAACCAGGTAGATTGAAAACTGAGAAAGAAAACTATAGACGAATCTCTTTAATGAATATTGATGCTAAAATCTTAAATAAGATATTAACAAAAAGACTTGAGAAAACCATCCCCAGGATAATACACTATGATCAAGTAGGATTTAGGCCAGGAATGCAGGGCTGGTTTAATATTAGGAAAACTATTAGTATAATTGACCATATTAATAATAAAATTAATAAAAGCCATATGATCATCTTAATAGATGCAGAAAAAGCATTTGATAAAATCCAACATCCATTCCTACTAAAAACGCTTGAGAGTATAGGAATAAATGGACTATTCCTTAAAATAGTCAGGAGCATATATTTAAGACCATCAGTATGCATAATATGTAATGGAGATAAACTGGAACCTTTCTCAGGAAGATCAGGAGTGAAACAAGGTTGTCCACTATCACCATTACTATTCAATATTGTGTTAGAAATGCTAGCCTCAGCAATAAGAATCGAGAAAGAGCTTAAAGGAATAAGAGTACATAATGAGGAAATCAAAATTGTCACTCTTTGCAGATGATAAGAGGGTATATTTACAGAACCCCAGATATTCTAATAAAAAGCTATTAGAAATAATTCAGAATTTTAGCAAAGTTGCAGGATACAAAATAAATCCACATAAATCCTCAGCATTTTTATACACCACCAACAAAATGCAACAGCAAGAGATACAAAGAGAAATTCTATTCAAAGCAAATGTTGAGAGTATTAAATATTTGGGAATCCATCTACCAAAGAAAAGTCAGGAATTATATGAGCAAAATTACAAAACACTTGTCACAAAAATAAAGTCAGATTTGAAGAATTGGAAAAATATTAATGCTCGTGGATAGGCCGAGCGAATATAATAAATATGACAATACTCCCCAAACTAATCTATTTCGTGCTATACCAATCAGATTCCCAAGAAACTATATTAATGACCTAGGAAAAATAACAACAAAATTCATATGGAAGAATAAAAGGGACATTGTTGGTGGAGTTGTGAAAGAATCCAGCCATTCTGGAGAGCAATTTGGACCTATGCCCAAAAAGTTATCAAACTATGATCCAGCAGTGCAACTATTGGGCTTATATCCCAAAGAAATACTAAAGATGAGAAAGGGACCTGTATGTGCCAAAATGTTTGTGGCAGCTCTTTTTGTAGTGGCTAGAAACTGGAAAATGAATTGATGTCCATCAAATGGAGAATGGTTGGGTAAATTATGGTATATGAAGGTTAAGGAATATTATTGCTCTATAAGAAATGACCAGCAGGATGAATACAGAGAGGTTTGGAGAGACTTACATGAACTGATGCTGAGTGAAATGAGCAGAACCAGAAGATCACTATACACTTCAACAACAATACTGTGTGAAGATATATTCTGATGGAAAATGATATCTTCAACATAAAGAAGACCCAACTCACTTCCAGTTGATCAATGATGGACAGAAACAGCTACACCCAGAGAAGGAACACTGGGAATTGAATGTAAACTGTTAGCACTACTGTCTTTCTACCCAGGTTACTTATACTTTCAGAATCCAATTCTTAATGTGCAACAAGAAAATTGGATTTACACACTTATATTGTACCTAGGTTATACTGTAATACATATAATATGTAGCCTGTTATCTAGGGGAGGGAGCAGAGAGAGGGAGGGTAAACTTTGGAAAAATGAATACAAGGGATAATGTTATAAAAAAATTACTCATGCATATGTGTAGCGAGCTGTTGTCTCCAGAAGCTGCCGGATCGCTCTCTGGGAAGAGATCTGCTGTGTCTACTCAAACCTCTCAGATAGATTCTTCTTCCTGTAGAGAACCGTTGTCTCCAGGGAGTTGCTGTTAATTCTTGTCCAGAGAAGTGACTTCCCTTCCTACAGAGAGCCCCGTCAGGCCTGATGTAATGCAGAGACTTCTCCGATCTCTGGAGTGGTGTCCTCTTTTGATCCTCCCAGAGAATGGGCATGGGATAATGCAAGGGCTTCTGGGAAGAACCATTTCAACCAATGAGCTTGCTCCTTCTAGGATTCCTAAGGTGTAAACTCCCTTTACAGGTCTGAGCCAGAGAACTGTCAAGTCAACCTGAGTTCTCACCTTGTAATTGTCCAGACAACCTGAGTTCTCACCTAGTAATCCTAACATCTCCCCCTTTCTTTTGATTTAGAACATAGGATAGTCATCACCTTGAAACATAAATCCATCAATATGGGAGGTATTACACATAATTACATAAATTACATAAGCACATAGTAACATAATACATGCTAGAAGTATATAACAAATAACATGATCAAATAATCATAAATTGAAAATTTATAAATGTCCATAAGTCCGTTGTCCGTTAGTCTCATCTTGTGTTAGGAAATCCAATGATTCCTGCTGGTTTTAAAGTTCTTTAACAGTCTTTTTATTAGCCATGCTCTTTCAGTGCCAGATGTTTCTTAGATTTTCTCCTTTATTTTGAGGTCTTTCTCTTTTTCTGTCTCTCTCTGATGGATAAGTCGAATATGACTCGTTGGCACCCATCTGATTCCTTCTCCTGCTGAAGAAATACAAGCAAACCTTCTCTCCCAGGCAGCCAACCTATTTAATTTCCTTCTATTTACCACTTTCTAAATCTCTTCTCATCATCTGGCAATTACATTGGAATTGTTTGCACTGGACACAGCCCCGTTGGTTTAAAAGGCCTGTATTTTCCCCAAGTGTAATCCATTTTTGCAATCTGATTGCCTTTTCGCTCACTTATCAGGTAATCCCTTTCTGCCATGTGATTGCTTTTCTGCTGGTTGATCACATCAGAGTCCTGACCTTCTAAAGGCTCTTTGGGTATAACATCAGCTGCCATCATGCCCCAAGTCTTTTTTGCCTGGGGCCCTGGACCTGAGCCCCTCATCCTGTTTCCCTGAATTATTCTACACTCTGATGCCCAATGGAATCCTCTGTTGCATTTTGGACATGGGGTTTTAGGTCTTCTCTCACCCTGTCTTCTCACTGTATCTCCATACCTACACTGAGCTCTTAGATGTCCAATTTTTCCACACTGAAAACATCGCCGAGTTTCTCTAGAAGGCCCTTGCCAGGAGGGTCCCTGTCTTTCCACGTTCATCATTGTCCGGGTGTAAAAAGCATTTGTTCCCACTGTAGCACAACGTCTTATGATCTCCTCTAAAGGAGCATCTTTGTCTAATCCCCATATAATTCTTTTGCAAATCTCATTGGCATTTTCCTTAGCCATATGTCTAGTCATTATTTCTGTAGCTGCATTTTCTCCAATAGTTCTTTTGACAGCAGTTTGCAAACGTCCCACAAAATCTGCAAAAGGTTCATTGGGACCTTGCGTATTTTAGTGAAAGCCTCTCCCCGATCTCTCTGTCCAGGGAGGACACCCCAAGCTTTTATTGCAGCCTTAGCAATTTGCTCATATATTGTCATGGTATAATTAATCTGTTCTGAATTCTCTCCATACTGACCTTCACCAGCTAAGTGCTCAAAAGTGAATTGTGTGTTAACTCCTATTTCCAAATTGCATCTGACTTGAATTTTACATAATTCATGAAATTCCGCATAATAAATTTTCTCCAGGTTCCAGGCATATCCTTGCTTTGGATTTCCAATCATTTGGGGTTAGGACTTCATAAGACAAACCATCTAGTAACATAGCCCCATAAAGGGTACAACCTTTTTTCAAATCTTTAATTTTATTCAAATCTAAAGGTGCATATCTTCTCCTTTTTTGACCTACAGAGTCAATATCTTCAATCACAGGATATGCATGTACAAAATCACTTATATCCTGTCCTTCTCTCTTAGCTTTAACCAATGCTTTTTCTAATCTTGTCATAGGCTTAGGCTGCTTCATAGGCAATTCTGTTTGTGTTTCTGCCTCTTCCCCTCCTTCTTCCTCCACCTCTGAAAGTGGGGTTGATGTGGGTCTGTCAATAATCTGTTCTCTAGGCAGGGTTGAAGCTTCTTCAAGAGAATCATACCATAATTCCTCATTTAAATCCTCTTGCTCTAGGGAAAGGTCTTGATCTTTCCTTTTTTCCTCACACTTCCTCCTCTGTTGATTTTTAAAACTTTTCCTTCTCCTACAACTTGCTTGATAGTTTAAGGCTAATTGAACTATGTTGTAGATATAAAATACTTCTGCAGAAATTGAACGAGGCCCATTTTTTGCATGAAATTCTTTCATTTCAAATCCCACTAGCTTCCATTTATCTACATCTATCTTTTCTTCCTCTAAGAACCAAGGGGATGTGCGTCTTAATGCAGCCAAGAGTTTAGCAATCTGTACCCAGGTTACAAGTAAACTCTGCTCCTCAATTATCTTGATTATACTCTCTATAGTACCACTCCTGAATGGGGGTGGAGCTGAGGTTGCTTCTGGGGCTGGGGTTGAGTCGGCTGAGGTCCAGGGATTGAATTTAGCTAACATCTGCCCCATTTCAGCTATAAGAGATTGCTGGTTTAGCCCTTAACAAGTTAAGTTCCTTATTTATCTATTAGCATGCTCACTTAATCTTTAACAAAGTTTCCTTGTTACTCACGGTTCTGGGTCAGAGAGACTGAGATCTGGATGGGAGGCTTTTCCACTGGAATCAGGACCGTGTCTGTTCCTGTTCGGGTGCCAAATTGCTATGGTCCAGTCTAGCTCCTCTGAAGGGCTCAAAATAAGTCCTTGTCAGAATAAGGAAAGGTCCTGGCCCCACATTGGGCGCCAATTGTAGCGAGCTGTTGTCTCCAGAAGCTGCCGGATCGCTCTCTGGGAAGAGATCTGCTATTTCTACTCAAATCTCTCAGACAGATTCTTCTTCCTGTAGAGAACCGTTGTCTCCAGGCAGTTGCTGTTAACTCTTGTCCAGAGAAGTGACTTCCCTTCCTGCAGAGAGCCCCATCAGGCCTGATGTAATGCAGAGACTTCTCCTATCTCTGGAGTGGTATCCTCTTTTATCCTCCCAGAGAATGGGCATGGGATAATGCAAGGGCTTCTGGGAAGAACCACTTCAACCAATGAGCTTGCTCCTTCTAGGATTCCTAAGGTGTAAACTCCCTTTACAGGTCTGAGCCAGAAAACTGTCAAGTCAACCTGAGTTCTCACCTTGTAATTGTCCAGACAACCTGAGTTCTCACCTAGTAATCCTAACACATATGTACTGTTAAAAATTTTTGTAATTATAAAATTAATTAAAAAAAAGAAAATGAGTGCTGGGTCAATGGAATAGATTAGATTCACGTGACACAATAATCAAAGTCCATAGTAATCTAGTATTTGACAAACCCCTGAACTCCAGCTTTTGGAATAAGAACTCACAATTTGACAAAAATTTCTGGAAAAACTGAAAAATATTATGCCAGACACTCAGCATATCTCACATCTCATATCAAAATAAGGACAAAATCGGTGCATGATTTCAGTGTAATGGATGATAAAATAAACAACTAGGAAAACAAGGGACAATTTATCAGATCTTTGGAGGAAGAGGAATTTATGATCAAAGAAGAATTAGAGAACATTATGAAAGGTAAAACGAACAATTGTTATTTCAATAAATTCAATTTTTTGCACAAATAAAACTAACAGAAACAAAATTAAAATGGAAGTACAAAGCTGAGAAAAAATCTTTACAATCAATGTTTCTGATAATGGTCTCATTTTTAAAATATATAAAGAACTGTGTCAGATTTATAAGAATACAAGTCATTACCCAATTGACAAATGTTCAAAGAATAGGAACAGACAATTCTCAGATAATGAAATTAAAGCCATCTATAGTTATATAAAAATGCTCTAAATTACTCTTGATTAGAGAAATGCAAAGTAAAATAACTCTGAGTTACCACCTCACACCTCTCAGATTGACTAAGATGTAAGGAAAATATAATGATAAATGTTGGACGGGATGTGGGAAAATTGGGACATTAATGCATTGTTGGTGGAGGTATGAAATGATCCAGCCATTCTGGAGAGCAATTTGGAACTATGCCCAAAGGACTATAAAACTGGGCACACCCTTTGACCCAGCATTGCCCTTACTGGGTCTTTATCCCAAGGAAATCATAAAGGAGGGAAAGGACTCACTTGTGCAAAAATGTTTGTAGCAGCTCTTTTTGTGCTAGCAAAGATTTGTAAGATGAGTAGATGCACACCAATTAAAGAATAGCTAAACAAGCTGTGGTATATGAATATAATGGAATATTATTCTTCTATAAAAATGATTAACAATAAAATAAAAATAAAATGATTAAAAATGATAAAAATTGAACAACCTAATTTTAGGAAGGTCTGGAAAGATTTAATCAAACTGATGCTGAGTGAAATAAGCACAACCAGGAATACATCATACACAATAAAAGCAGGATTGTGCAATGATCAACTATGAAAGACTTGGTTCTTTTCAGTGGTTCAGTGATCCAAAGCAGTCCCCATAGACATTGGACAGAAAATGTTATTTGCATCCGGAAAAAAGAACTGAATGTAAATCAATACATGCTGTGTTCACTTTTTTTCCTGTTTTTTTTTTTAATTTTTAAAAATCTCTTTCCCTTTGCTCTGATTTCCTCTCCTAATATGATTCATAAAGCAACGTGTATTAAAAATAAATAAATTTAGGGGCAGCTAATTAGCACAGTGGATATAGCGCCAGCCGTGTAGTCAAGAGGACCTGAGCTCAAATCTGAACTAAAACACTTAACATTTCCTAGCTGTATAATTCTGGGCAAGTCACTTAACCCCAATTGCCTTAATAAATAAATGTATTAACTTACTGGAAAAAATGATGGAAATATGTATTCATAATTTTTAGAACTATTTTGTATTATGTATGAAAAACTACTAAATTCTTTGTGCAGGTTGACCCTGAAATCCTACTATTCAATTTGTTCAAGGAAATAAATAAAATACATGGTCAAAAGTATAGCTACTATTTTAAATGGCAAAAAAATGAAATAAAATGTGTGTTCATTGATTGATCATTGCATATTCTGGCTATCATTGTGTACAATGTATTCCTGGTTCTGTTTGATTCACTCAGCATCAATTCATGTAAATTCATGTAAACCTTTCTAAAATCAGCTTGTTCATAATTTTTCAAAGAACAATAATATTTCATTATCTTCATATGCCATGATTGGCATCTACTCACTTTCCAATTCTCTGTTATCACAAAAAGAGCTGGAACAAATATTTTGCACATACTAATTTCCTTTATTTATGATTTTCTTGGGATATTGACCCAATAATAACACTGCTGACTCAAAGGGTAGCACAGTTTTATAGTTCTTTGGGCATAGTTCCAGACTGCTCTCCAGAATGGTTGGATCATTTCACAACTCCAACAATAATGCACTCTATTTTGTGATGTCTGCTTTTTTGTTTGTTTGTTTTTAATAGCTTTTTATATACAAAACATATGCATGGGTAATTTTTCAATATCGGCTCTGCAAAAACTTCCGTTTCAGCTTTTCCCCTCCTTCCCTCCATCCCTCCCCTAGATGTCAGGTAGTCCCATACATGTTAAATATATTAAAGTATATGTTAAATACAACATATGTATACATATTTATAGTTATCTTATTGCACAAGGAAGATCAGATTTAGAAAGAGGGTAAAAATAACCTGAGAAGAAAAAAACAAAAATGCAAGCAAACAATAACAGAAAGAGTGGAAATGTTATGTTGTGGTCTGTAGTCATTTCCCAGTGTTTTTCTCTGGATGCAGCTGGTTCTGTTCAGTACAGATCAATTGGAACTGATTTGTATCCTCTCATTGTTGAAGAGAGCCACATCCATCAGAACTGGTCATCATGTAGTATTGTTGAAGTTAAGTTCATGTATATCTCTCCTAGCCTCTTTGTATTCATCCTGCTAGTCATTTCTTATGTAACAATAATTTTCCATAACATTCATATATCACAATTTATTCAGTCATTCTCCAATTGGTGGGTATCCCTTCAATTTCCAGTTTCTAACCACTATGAAAAGAGCTTCCACAAACATTTTTGCATATATGGGTCCTTTTCCTTTATTTAATATCTCTTTGGGATATAAGCCCACTAGTAACACTACTGGATCAAAGGGTATGTAAAGTTTGATAACTTTTTGATTATAGTTCCAAATTATTCTCTAGAATGCTCTCCACCAACAATGCATCAATGTCCCAATTTTCCCACATCCCCTTCAACATTCATCATTATATTTTCCTGTCATCTTAGCCAATCTGACAGGTAAAGAGTGGTATCTCAGAGTTGTCTTTCCATATTACTAGAAATAGTTTCAATTTCTTCATCTGAAAATTGTCTGTTCATATCCTTTGAACATTTATCAATTGGAGAATGGCTTGATTTCTTATAAATTAGAGTAAATTCTCTATATATTTTGGAGATGAGGCCTTTATCAGAACTTTTAGCTATAGAAATGTTTTTTCTAATCCTGTCTGCATTAATTTTATTTGTACAAAAGCTTTTTAACTTAATATAATAAAAATTTTCTATTTTGTGATCAATAATGACCTCTAATTTTTCTTTGGTCACAAATTCCTTCCTGCTCCACAGGTCTGATTCTAATTTATTTATAATCCCATTCTTTATGCCTAGATCATGGACCCATTTTGACCTTACCTAGGTGTACAGTGTTAAGTGTGGGTCAATGCCTAGTTTCTGCCATACTGATTTGCAATTTTTGTCAAACAGTAAGTAGTTCTTATCCCAAAAGCTGGGGTCTTTGGATTTCTCAAACACTAGATTTTTAAAATTATTGACTATTTTGTCCTTTGAACCTAATCTATTCCACTGATCAACTAGTCTATTTCTATAGCCAATACTAAATGGTTTTGATGACCACTTCTTTATAATATAGTTTTAGATCAGTTACAGCTAGGCCACCTTCCAGATGAATTTTGTCATTAAAATAGTTTCTTGAGAATCTGATTGGTATAGCACTAAATAAATAGATTAGGTAGTATTGTCATCTTTATTATATTTGCTCCACCTATCACAGAAGTGCTTAATATTTTTCCAATTGTTTAGATCTTACTTTATTTGTATAGAAAGTATTTTGTAGTTTTGCTCATATAGTTCCTGATTTTCCCTTGGCAGATAGATTCCTAAATATTTTATACTATTGATAGTTACTCTAAATGTGTAAATGGAATTTCTCTTTGTAACTCTATCTGTTGGATTTTGTTAGTGATATATAAGAATGCTGATATGGGTTTATTTTTTATCCTGTAACTTCGCTAAAGATGTGGATTATTTCTAATAGCTTTTTAGTATAATCTCTGCTTTTTTTTTAAGTAAACCATCACATCATCTGCAAAGAGTGATAATCTGGTTTCCTCATTACCTACTCTAATTCCTTTAATTTCTTTTTCATTTCTTATTGTTGAAGCTAGCATTTTTAATACAATATTGAATAGTAATGGTGAAAATGGGGAACCTTGTTTCACTCCTGATTTTATTGGGAATGGTTCCAGTTTAACACCATTTTTTGTGATGCTTACTGATGGTCTTAAATAGATGCTATTGAATATTTTAAAGAAAAGTCCATTCAATCCTATACTCTCTAGTGTTTTTAATAGTAATGGGTGTTTGATTTTATCAAATGCTTTTTCTGGATCTATTGAGATGATCATATGTTTTTTGTTAATTTGTTTATTGATATAGTCAATTATTCTAATAATTTTCCTAATATTGAACCAGCCCTGCATTGCTAGTATAAAATCTACTTGGTCATGGTGTATTATCCTGGAGATGATTTTCTGTAATCTTTTTGCTAAGATTTTATTCAAGATTTTTGCATCAATGTTCCTTAGGGAGATTGGTCTATAATTTTCTTTCTCTGTTTTCATCCTACCTGGTTTGGGTATCAGTATCATGTCTGTGTAATAAAAGGAATTTGGTAGGACTAATTCATTCCTATTTTTTCAAATAGTTTATATAGCTTTTGACTTAATTGTTCTTTAAATGTTTGGTAGAATTTGCATGTAAATCCATTTGGTCCTGGGTTTATTTTTTTAGGAAACTGATTTATAGCTTGTTCTATTTCTTTTTTCTAAAATGGGACTATTTAACCAACTTACTTCTTCCCCTGTTAATCTGGACAACCTATCTTTTTAAGGTATTAATCCATTTCATTTACGTTATCAAATTTATTGGCATAAAGTTGGACAAAGTAACCCCTAATTATTGCTCTAATTTCCTAATGACCTGTGTGAAGATCAAGTTAGCACTCTGGATACCTTAAAATCAGCTAGAGTCAAGATAAGCAAAAGTCCTTGGTCTTGAGGGGTAGAAGTGAAGGGAATAGACACAGGATCTCCACGACCTTTCTTCTCCTCCTCTACCACCACAAGTGACTCTGGCTTGTCTTACTTCACCCCTTATAATTCTCTGTATACACCAAAAGATCAAGCCAGCACAGAATAGTGGGAAGAGCCATTTTCCAAGCATAGGCTAAAAGAGTATTGTCCAATGGGTAATTAACCTTAAGTGCTTGGTTGTCTGACTCCAGTGCATCAACTCAGAGTTTCAGCCCTTTTTATCTCTTGCTTTCTTTTGTTTTAGAACTTTCTCTAATCATTTATTTTTTTTTCCATATCAGGAAAGTGTCAATGTAATCATTTTGGAGTTGGGTCACTATTATTCATTAGGGTATTTTTTATCCTTAATCAAAAAACAAAATTTGAGAACAAACAAACAACCCCCCGCCAAAAAAAAAGCACAAAGATTGAATTTGAGAGATATTTTGGGAAGAGATTCTCAGTGATAATGGAAGTTGAGACAAAAACAAGAAAGAAGATGAAACAAGAGTAGAAACTTGATGTGAGAGAAAGAACACTGGATTATGAATCAGGAAACTAGGGTTCAAAGCATGCTTCTGATATTTACAAGCTGAATGATCATAGAGTGAGGTACTCCCTAAACCTCAATCCCATCATCTCAAAAATGAAGGTAGTAATTCCTACCTGGCAAGGTGGATAGAGAAGAAAATTCTTTTTTTTTTTTTTTTATTATATATATATATATATATATATATATATATATATATATATATATATATATATATATATATATATATATTTATAATATTATCCCTTGTATTCATTTTTCCAAATTACCCCCCCTCCCTCTATTCCCTCCCCCCGACGACAGGCAATACCATACATTTTACATGTGTTACAATATAGTCTAAGTACAATACATGTGTGTGAATATCATTTTCTTGTTGCACAATAAACATTAGAATCCGAAGGTACATGCAACCTGGGCAGACAGATATTAGTGCTAACAATTTACATTCCCCTCCCAGTGTTTCTTCTCTGGGTGTATCTACCTCTGTCCATCATTGATCAACTGGAAGTGAGTTGGATCTTCTTTATGTTGAAGATTTCCACTTCCATCAGAATACATCCTCATACATTATTGTTGTTGAAGTATACAGTGATCTTCTGGTTCTGCTCATTTCACTCAGCATCAGTTGATTTAAGTCTCTCCAACCCTCTCTGTATTCCTCCTGCTGGTCATTTCTTACCGAGCAATAATATTCCATAACTTTCTTATACCACAATTTACCCAACCATTCTCCAACTGATGGACATCCATTCATCTTCCAGTTTCTAGCTACAACAAAAAGAGCTGCCACAAACATTTTGGCACATATATGTCTCTTTCCGCTCTTTAGTATTTCTTTGGGATATAATCCCAGTAGTAGCGCTGCTGGGTCAAAGGGTATGCACAGTTTGATAACTTTTTGGGCATAATTCCAGATTGCTCTCCAGAATGGCTGGATTCTTTCATAACTCCACCAGCAATGTATTAGTGTCCCAATTTCCCCACATCCCCTCCAACATTTGTCATTATTTGTTCCTGTCATCTTAGCCAATCTGACAGGTGTGTAGTGGTATCTCAGAGTGGTCTTAATTTGCATTTCTCTGATCAGTAGTGATTTGGAACACTCTTTCATGTGAGTGGATATAGTTTCAATTTCTTCCTCTGAGAATTGTCTGTTCATATCCTTTGACCATTTATCAATTGGAGAATGGTTCGGTTTCTTATAAATTATGGTCAGTTCTCTATATATTTTGGAAATGAGACCTTTGTCAGAACCTTTGTTTTTAAAAATATTTTCCCAATTTGTTACTTCCCTTCTAATCTTGTTTGCATTAGTATTATTTGTACAGAAACTTTTTAGTTTGATGTAATCAAAATCTTCTATTTTGTGATCAATAATGATCTCTAGTTCTCCTCTGGTCATAAATTCCTTCCTCCTCCACAAGTCTGAGAGGTAGATTATCCTCTCTTCCTCTAATCTATTTATTATCTCCCTCTTTATGCCTAAATCATGGACCCATTTTGATCTTATCTTGGTATATGGTGTTAAGTGTGGATCCATATCTAATTTCTGCCATACTAATTTCCATTTTTCCCAACAGTTTTTTCCGAATAATGAATTTTTATCCCTAATGTTGGAATCTTTGGGTTTGTCAAAGATTAGGTTGCTATAGATGTACCCTTTTTTGTCCTTTGTATCTAATCTGTTCCACTGATCTACCGGTCTATTTCTTAGCCAATACCAAATGGTTTTGGTGACTGCTGCTATATAATATAGCTTTAGATCAGGTACACTTAGACCACCTTCCTCTGAGTTTTTTTTCATTAGTTCCCTTGCAATTCTTGACCTTTTATTCTTCCATATGAATTTTGTTGTTATTTTTTCTAGGTCATTAAAATAGTTTCTTGGGAGTCTGATTGGTATAGCACTAAATAAATAGATTAGTTTGGGGAGTATTGTCATCTTTATTATATTCGCTCGGCCTATCCAAGAGCACTGAATGTCTTTCCAATTATTTAAATCTGATTTTATTTTTGTGGCAAGTGTTTTGTAATTTTTCTCATATAATTCCTGACTTTTCTTTGGTAGATGGATTCCCAAATATTTTATACTCTCAACATTTGTTTGGAATGGAATTTCTCTTTGTATCTCTTGCTGTTGCATTTTGTTAGTGATATATAAAAATGCCGAGGATTTATGTGGATTTATTTTGTATCCTGCCACTTTGCTGAAATTTTGAATTATTTCTAGTAGCTTTTTAGCAGAGTCTTTGGGGTTCTCTAAGTATACCATCATGTCATCTGCAAAAAGTGATAGTTTAATTTCCTCATTTCCTACTCTAATTCCTTGAATCTCTTTCTCGGCTCTTATTGCCGAGGCTAGCGTTTCTAGTACTATATTGAATAGTAATGGTGATAGTGGGCAACCTTGTTTCACTCCTGATCTTACTGGGAAAGGTTGCAGTTTATTTCTATTGCATATTATGCTTACTGACGGTCTTAAATATATACTCCTGATTATTCTAAGGAATAATCCATTTATTCCTATACTATCAAGATTTTTTAGTAGGAATGGATGTTGGATTTTGTCAAATGCTTTTTCTGCATCTATTGAGATGATCATATGGTTCTTATTGATTTGATTATTAATATGGTCAATTATATTAATAGTTTTCCTAATATTAAACCAGCCCTGCATTCCTGGAATAAATCCTACTTGATCATAGTGTATTATCTTGGAGATGATTTTCTGAAGTCTTTTTGCTAATATCTTATTTAAGATTTTAGCATCAATATTCATTAAGGAGATTGGTCTATAATTTTCTTTCTCAGTTTTCGATCTACCAGGTTTAGGTATCAGTACCATGTCTGTGTCATAAAAGGAATTTGGTAGGACTCCTTCATCCCCTATTTTTTCAAATAATTTATATAACATTGGGGCTAATTGTTCTTTAAATGTTTGGTAGAATTCACATGTGAATCCATCTGGCCCTGGGGATTTTTTCCTGGGGAGTTGATTAATAGCTTGTTCTATTTCTTTTTCTGAAATGGGACTATTTAAGCAATTTATCTCCTCCTCTGTTAATCTAGGGAGCCTATATTTTTGGAGGAAGTCATCCATTTCACTTAAGTTATCAAATTTATTGGCATAAAGTTGGGCAAAGTAACTCCTTATTATTTCTCTAATTTCCTCTTCATTGGTGGAAAGATCCCCCTTTTCATTTGTAAGACTATCAATTTGATTTTCCTCTTTCTTTTTTTTGATCAAATTTACCAGAGGTTTATCTATTTTATTGGCTTTTTCATAAAACCAACTCTTGGTTTTATTTATTAATTCAATAGTTTTTTTACTTTCAATTTTATTGATTTCTCCTTTTAATTTTTGTATTTCGAGTTTAATTTTTGGTTGGGGGTTTATAATTTGGTCTTTTTCTAGCCTTTTAAGTTGTAAGCCCAATTCGTTAATCTTCTCTTTCTCAATTTTCTTCAAATAAGCCTCTAAAGATATAAAATTTCCCCTTATTACCGTTTTAGCTGCATCCCAAAGATTTTGATATGATGTCTCATCATTATCATTATCTTGGGTGAAATTGTTAATTGTTTCTATAATTTGCTCTTTCACCCAGTCATTCTTTAAGATGAGATTATTCAGTTTCCAATTACTTTTTGGTCTATTTACCCCTAACTTTTTACTGAATGTAGCTTTTATTGCATTGTGATCTGAGAAGAAGGCATTTATTATTTCTGCCTTCCTACATTTAATTTTGAGATCTTTATGTCCTAGTATATGGTCAATTTTTGTATAGGATCCATGAACTGCTGAGAAGAAAGTATATTCCTTCCTATTGCCATTCAGTTTTCTCCAAAGGTCTATCATACCTAGTTTTTCTAATGTTCTATTTACTTTTTTAATTTCTTTCTTGTTTGTTTTGTGGTTTGATTTGTCTAAATCTGAGAGTGCAAGGTTGAGATCTCCCACTATTATAGTTTTACTGTCTATTTCTTCTTGCAGTTCTCTTAACTTTTCCTTTAGAAAGTTAGATGCTATACCACTTGGTGTATATATGTTTAGTATTGATATGGCTTCATTATTTATGCTACCTTTCAGCAGGATATAGTTTCCTTCCTTATCTTTTTTAACGAGATCTACTTCTGCTTTTGCTTGATCTGAGATAAGGATAGCTACCCCTGCTTTTTTGGCTTTACCTGAAGCATAATAGGCTCTGTTCCAACCTTTTACCTTTACTCTGTATGTATCTCCCTGCTTTAAGTGTGTTTCCTGTAGGCAACATATTGTAGGGTTCTGCTTTTTGATCCAATCTACTATCCGTCTCCGTTTGATGGGATCGTTCATCCCATTTACATTTACAGTTAAAATTACTAATTCTGTATTTCCTGCCATCGTATTATCCCCAGATTATGCTTTTTTCCCTTGACCCCCCTGATCCCCCTCCCCGATATTTAATTTACAGACCCCCCTTGTGACGCGCAACCCTCCCTCTTTTTTTTTTTTTTTTTAGGATCCCTCCCCCCTCCCTCCAAGTCCCTTCACTTATTCTCCTTTTCCTTTTCCCTTTTCCTCTCCCCCCTTTTAATGAGGTGAGAGAAAATTCTCTGAAAAACAAATATATTAATTATTTACTCTTTGAGCCTCTTCTGATGAGAGTAAGATTCACACAATGATTCTCCCCCTCACTAAGTTCCCTCAGATATGGTGTATTTTCTATGTCTCTTCCTGGGATGTAGTTTCCCTCTTTTTATCACTCCTTCCCCTTTTTCTGAACCGACCTCCTTCCCTTTACCACACCCCCCTTTTTTTCTTTTATATCAGTAAAATCAAATTATCCTTGAGTATTTTTTATATACCCACAACAGAGTTACAGTTCTCAAGGGTTCTGTGTACCTTTTTCTGTTTCTCTTCAGTCTTGTGGATGTAGATCAAATTTTTTGTTTAAGTCTGGTTTTTTTCTTAGAAACATATAGAATTCCTCTGTTTCATTGAATGACCATCTTCTTCCATGGAAAAAGATGCTAAACTTAGCTGGGTAGTTCATTCTTGGTTGCAGTCCTTGATCTTTTGCCTTATGGAATATCAGGTTCCAGGCCCTTCTATCTTTTAATGTGGAGGCAGCCAGATCTTGGGTGACCCTTATTGTGGCACCTTGGTATTTAAATTGTTTTTTTCTAGCTGCTTGCAGGATTTTCTCCTTTGTGTGGTAATTCTGCAGCTTAGCCACAATATTCCGTGGTGTTCTTTTTTTAGGGTCTATTTCAGAAGGAGTTCGATGAATTCTTTCCACATCTACTTTCCCTTCTGTTTCTATTATCTCTGGACAGTTCTCTTTGATAATTTCCTGTAAAATAGAATCTAGGCTCTTTTTTTGGTCATAGTTTTCTGGAAGTCCAATAATCCGCAGATTATCTCTCCTAGATCTATTTTCCAGGTCTATAGATTTTCCCAGTAAGTATTTGACGTTGTTCTCCAGCTTCTCATTTTTTTTGTTTTGTTTGACTGATTCTTGGGTTCTCTGTGAATCATTCATTTCTATTTGTTCCATCCTGACTTTTAAGGAGTTATTTTCTTCTTTCACAGTTTTTAGTTCTTTTTGTAAATGCCCAATTTCGTTTTTAAATGAATTATTTTGCTCTATTGAATTTTTTTCCATTTCCCTAATTTTTTTTTTTTTGAGAATTATTTTCTTTTTCCAATTCAGAAATTCTATTTTCTTGAGACTTTTTTATCTTTTCCAATTCAGAAATCCTACTTTCCTGTGTTTTTTTAACCTTTTCTAATTCACTAATTTTGTTTCCCTGCATCTCCTGTGAATTCTTTATTTTTTCCAACTCCAATTTCAGGACGTTGTTATTCTCTGTCATAACTTCCCTTTCTTTTCCCCATTTTTCTTCGATCTCCCTCAATTTTTTAAGAGCTTCTTCTAGGAGAGAGTTATGTGATGGGGGGCAGGAATCGTTCCCCTTTAGGTTGTTATCTTCTGAATCTTTGCTGTTAACTTCCTCGGGGTTGGATACCCGCTCTTTCTCTGTATAGAAGGAATCTATAGTTTTTCTAGCTTTTTTGCTCATACTTAAAAAATGTTTTGGGGTCTGTCCCTGGGGTAGGAAATTATTTACTTCTTTACCAGCTTCCTCCCAGACTGGATGGATGCAGCGGCCCCTGCGCCTGCGCTAAGAGAGAGCTCTGGGAGAGAGTTCCCCACCCCCTCCCTGGAAGTGCCTCAGAGGTGATTAGCACTACTGTGCTTCAAGGGCGTAGAATAGTGAAGACTGCAGGAAGCCCAGCCTATGTGTCCGGGTGGGGAGTGGATGTCTGCAGCAGGTGACGTGAGAAGCCCCTGCGCTCAAACTGGAAGTGTCTGCCAGAAACCGCGGTCCCTAGTTCAAAGGTTCCGCTTCTCTGGGACTTCCTGGAGCTGAGTTCCACTCCCTCCAGCTAAGCTAGGCAGTGTGTGTTGCCTTGGGCCGTATCCAACCACTTGTCAGTCTCTTAACTATTCTCAGGTGGTAGCTGAGGCCACACCCCCTGGTGCCGATTCTCTGCTGAGTCACCCCCCAGGATCGGGGAAAATCTAATCTGAGTTTTAAAATATTTTGGCTTTCTCTTCTGAACTGCTAAATAATTAGCAGAGAAGAGCTAACAGCCTGTGCCAGATTCCTTTACCTCAGTGGCTTCTCTGATCCCAGAGCCCTTCCCAGCGCAATGGGCGCAGTGTGCCCCTACCCCACCGTCTGTGCTGGTCTTTCTTATTCCTCCCCTGAGAACTGACCTTTCCTGTTGAAACTCCAGATTCTCTTCAGCTGGTAAGTCGTGCTTCCAGTCCTTGTGGATTCTATCAGTCCTGAGCTAATTTTGAGACTTAATTTATCTAATTGGTTGTGAGGGAGTGAGGACGTTCACTGAGTCGTGTGTTTCTTCTCCGCCATCTTGGCTCCGACCGAGAAGAAAATTCTTTGAAAACTTAGAAAAGGAACAGCATTGTAAGTTATTAGCTGATGGATTTGGGTATGGTTCTTTAGGAAACCTCTACTCCATTTAAAGCCCCTACCTCACCAAATAATTGGAGTTTCTCTCTAAGATAAGCTAAACACAGAAAAACACATTTTCAAGCTAAGAAAATTCATCAGTTATGGTTTTTATTTTGTTTTTTGATTAAGGATAAAAAAATACCCTAATGAAAAATAGTGACCCAACTCCAAAGTGATTACATTGACACTTTCCTGATATGGAAAAAATAAAGGATTAGAGAAAGTTGTGAAGTAAAAAATATGAATTATGTTGTTCTCTCACATAATTAATTTAAAAGATTCTGATGACATATTAGTTCAGCATCTCTGAAAGACTTTATTACTGAGAGTAACTTTTAAATTTGTTAAATTCAAAACTATAGAAGAGGCAATGAACTTTTGGAATCCAATTCATTTCAATTCAATAAACATTTGTATCTAGTGGTAGGGATAAAATATAGTCTTCTACTTTCAAGGACCTTAGATTTTACTGACGAGAATGATATGTGTGAAGGTCCTGTCGTCTCTAAGTTATCCTTCCAGAATGACATCTCAACTCAATCTCCCAGCCAGACTCTCTCCTTCAAGACTGCCATCCCAACTCTGTCCCAGACTTGACTCCTCTCCAGTTCCAATGCTGTCCTCTTTTATTTTATCCTTGCAGAGATTGTAGTGAGAACTCAATGGGGCTTGTGAGAAACACTTCAACCAATGAACTTGCTCCCTCAGAATTCCAAAGGTGTAAACTTCCTTTAAAGACCCGAACCAAAGGTGTGAATTCTGAGCTAGAGAATTGTTTAGACAACCTGAGTTGTCACCTTGTAATCCTAACAAATATGTACCTAAAATAAGGGACCACATGATGCAAGCGAGATGTATACACATATTGCTATAATAAAAATCAAGTTGGTGAAATAATTTTAAAATTTTCCTTGGTGGGTCTTGCATGAGAGAAAAGTACCAGGGACAGTTTCCCAAACTGAAAAAGATGGTATTTAAATAGGGCCTTAACGAAAAGAAATATTTCAGTAGACTGTAATGAAAATTTCATTCTGTCATGTAGGAAGGTATGAACAAGGACAAAGAGAAGGAAGAGGATAAGGCAATAATAGGGGATAGAGTAGTCCTGTTTGGTAGAATGTAAAGTACATCAAATTAAGATCCCTCTAAGAAGATAAGTTAAACTACTTTGTGGAGGGATTTAAATCCACATTCCCTTCAACATTTATCACTTTGCCCTTCAGTTGTTTTAGCCAATTTGGTAAGTGTAAAATGATAGCTTAAGGATATTTTCATTTGCATTAATTTAATAATAATTTAGAACATTTCCTCATATGACTAGAAATTGTTTTGATCTCTATATCTCTATATCTAAAAACTTACTGTTTAATAACATTTGATTATTTATAGAGCTCTATTTTTGGAGCCTCTTTAAAGAGGGTCTTAACTTTAAAAATCAGGATTTTTAGACAATTCATTATGCCATAAAGAGCATAGATTGTTAATTAAATGAAAGATATGATCAGAATGTTAGGTAAAGAATTTAGTTGTGCATGTGAAGGATAGATTAGAGAGGGAATGGACTAGAGGTAGGGTAGTGTAGCATTGCAGTGCTCCAGATAAAAAATAATTTATTTTTGCTTTGATTTTAATGAGGTTATAGCAAGGAAAATGGCAAGGAAAAGATCAATGGGACAATGGTACATAGTAACCAGTTGGATATGGAGTGTGAGAAAAAAATTAGCTCAAAATGACTAAGATTATAAGCCTTGATATCTGAGAAAAATGTATTTATTCAATAAATATTTATCAAGAACCAACCATATAAAATGTACAATTCTCCTCTGATTTCCAATCACCAAAGTGACCTACTGAGATTTTTCTATTTGTCTAAACCATAATAATTTTAAGAAAAAATGTCAGTTTATAATTGGGATCAGTCAACTTAATCTTCTTTAGGAGCTCTGGATGGAGACAGAGCCAAGATGATGAAGTAAAACTCTCCCTAAATCTCCCCTAAACTCCTCCAAATACCTTTAAGTAATGACTCGAAATGTATTTTAGAGCTAGAACAACTTGAAAGGCCCACAGAAAAGGGTGAGAATTGAGGAAAGTCTGGTATAGGCAATGCACATAGCCCTTTCCCCAGCAAACAAGGAACAGACATCAGAGAGACTGAATCTGGGACATCAGTACTTTACAGACCTTTCCGACCATAAACATCAAAGACTACATAGAAGGTCAGCAGGAAAGGTCTGTCACATTAGGGTGAAATTGGAGCACAGTACAGTATAGGCTGTGCCTAGAAAACCACAAGTGGGAATTGGTAGTTACTGAATAAGCAGCAGTTGCAGCAAGGGCTGTCATAGTTCCCAGGCCACAATTGGTGAACAAATGGTCACAAGGAGATTATAAGAGTCTTTTTGTTAGCACTGAGGTAGAACTTTATCGACTTGGATCCAGGTCATAATCCTGGGTAGCAAATTTTGAGTGGAAGTTCCAGGATGAGTACTAACACACTAGAACTTGTAGCCATAGTGGAGAGAGGATCTTCCTTACAATTTCAGGACAGAAAAGAGTAGGGGAAATGTTTCTGTCTTGTTTTTGATGACTTTTAGAAAAAAGAAAAGAAACTGGGATGGGGAATATACTAGAAAAGAAATAAAGAAGAGAAGGGATTTAACTGTTTCCCATAGCTGTGGTACATTAGAAAATTATTATGCAGACATGCAAATAGAAATGTGAGGCATGAATTTTATTCTTAAAACTAAACAAAGAAGGTTTGAAAATAGAAAATCTGGTATAGAAATGCATTAAATTCAACAGGAAAAAGGGCAAAAACAGGGAGGGAGTTAAGGTTGAAGGTTGGATCAGGGGGAGAAAACGGGAAGAAATAATAATAATCAAAACAAATTCCAAATTACAAGGCATACAATAAAGAGAAAATCAAAAGGAAAGAAAATAAAAGCCAAAAACAATAACAACCGTAATCAGCATTTGAGAGAGGGGAAGAGAGGAGGGACAGTGAAGCATAAAAATATAACTAAAATTGTGGATCAGTATTCATCACATTCCTCTTTCATCACCTTTAAACAAAAAAGAAAAAGATCAAGGGAAAAAAAGTAAAAGAATATATAATGTGGAGGGAAACACACAATTAATAGTAAATAATTGTGGGCATTAAAAGTATGAAATAATCCATAAAAAAGGAACAGCACTCAACAGTCTGTTATTTTCAAGAAACACATTTGAAACAAAAATTCACAGAGAGGGAAAATGATGGATGGAGCAGAATTTATTATGCATCCATTGGACTAAAAAAATCAGATATAAAAATCATGGTGTTACCCAAGACAATATAAAAACATACATGGCTAAAGACATAAACAGGAAAACTACACTGTATTTAAAGGTACCTTAAATAAATAATGTTAACATTCCATATATAAATAAATAAATATATATATATGCAAATATACATTTAGATGAAAATGAGAAAGAGAGGGAGGGGGTTCTTTATAATGGCTTATCACTTAAAAAAAAACTTATGTGTATTCACACAGCAATACCTTAGTAGCTGAGAACCACAATGTGCCCCCTCTTAAACCTAGACAAACCAAAAAACAAAACAAAACCATAAAGAAGTTTAGGAACTAAGTAGAAATTTTAAAAGGTTAAATAGGATAGATCCATGTTGATTAACGAATAGGAATATATTTTCTAGTGACATATAAACTTTTTTTAAAAATTAAACACATGCTAGAGAGCATCTTTCAAACAAATTCAGAAAATGCTAAATAGAGTACAATAAAATTGCAATCAATAAAAGGCCATTGAAGAAAGGATTCAAACTTAAATGGTAACTAAATAATTTAATTTAAAGAATTGGTGGGTCAAAAAAAACATCCAAAACAAAACAAAAAACAAATCATAGAAGCAATGGATAATTCCATAAAAGCAAATGACAATAATATGACAATGTATCATATGTACCAAAGTACCAAAACCTTTGAAATACAGCTGCCTTTAGGGATACATTCACATTTCTAAACACTTTTGTCAACAATAACAAGAAGATTAATCAATTCACATGAAGATTTAAAATAAAACCAGAGAATTTTTTATAAAGAGAATTCTAGGAAGATGGGAGAGTAAGTCAAAAAATTCCAACCTCTCCAGATTTCCCCCACCAACAAAACAAAATTATGCCCTAGATATGTATATATGCATGTAGCATGTTACATACATATGTGTGTATACAGAAAGATAAATATGTATGTATGTGTATATATTTTGTATTTAACTATAACTTGCTTGGGGAAATGAAAAGGGAAAAAAAGAATAAAGTAAAAACATGAACAATAGAGAACAAAAGAATAACCTACAAGAAAGCAAAGACAGTCATGAAAATAATGTCTTTTATTTTTGCATATTCTTTCATGAAATGGAAATTAATCATTACATATTTTGAATCCACCCTGATATTCTGCAGGGCACATGATAATGTTTTGTTTTCCTCTTTCTGTCTTTCTATTTTTATTTTTTGTTCTTTCTTATTTTGTATTTAGTTTGAAATAAATAAATATTTTTAAAACCTTTTCCAGCAACACAAAAAAAGCCAGAAAATTAACAAAAAAATCAATACTAAACAAAATAGAAAATTTTCTAATTAAAAAAGATAAAAAGAAAACACTACATTCATCATTAAAAGTAGGTGATGTTTTTTGAGAAGGTTGAGGGAAAAAGAATTAGTAAAATAGATTTTTAAAATAGCTAATAAGTTTAAAAGGAAAGAGAGAAAACTAAATTGCTTACATAAAAATGAAAAATAAAAATAATCAATAAAAAATAAAAATTATTAGGAACTAGGTTGACCAATTATATGTGAAAAAACTAATATTTTAAACAAAATCAATTTTAGAAATAAAAAATAGAATAACAACTAAAAATATAAAATTTAAACAACCTGCCTCAGAAATAAAGAAATTGTAAGAATCATATATGAATGCTATCTCTCCTTTTGTTTTTACATTAAAAATCTTTCAATCCTATCCATAATTCTCTAGGCCAATATTTTCTTCCTTGACATTCTGAGATACCAAAACATCTTGATCAGTGTCTGCAAGCCACGATCTCTATATTTGACATGAACTGTCATAGCACTCATTCAAACGTGAAGACAGTGGAACTTTTATTTATTGTGTAAAAATATGCTAATCTTTTTCTGTGTCATTCTAAATTTAATATATGTGTTGCTGAAAGAAGCACTGGTAACTTATTTTTTTCTACTCTCCAGGTAATTGAACAAAAATTGAAATTTAGACCAGAAATATCAAGTCTACATAACTCTCACATAAACTCTCATAATCTCCTACTTCATTCTAGACTGTGTAATTCTAACCATAATCTTATTTTTTTATGCTAAGCCTCTTTTCAAATTAAACTCTTCAATATCCACAAAGGGAAGATCAAAAGCCATTTTACCATAAACTCTTATGTTCCATTTTCTTGTTTTGCTATTTTGTGTGTGTGTCTGTGTGTGTATGTGCATCCTAAAGTCTGCCAAAGAAAGCAGCTGTTCACACTATCTCCCTTGGAATTGGGACCACAGTTGGTGACTGCAAATGCTGAAGAAAAAAGCAAAGTGTACTTATGTCTGCTGTCAGGGCTTTGCTACCATATGTTGTACCAAATTAAATCCAACAGTGAGGAATACCAGCTTCTAACAACAGTTGAAAAAATGGGGGAAGGCTATATTGTCACTTTATTTACTTAACTTATACACAGAGTAGATCATGCAAAATGCCAGACTAAATGAATCAAAGGCTGGATTTGAGGCTGTTAGTAGAAATATCAACAATCTCATATAGTCAGGCAATACCACTCTAATGACAGAAAGTGAAGAAGAATTAAGTAGCCTCTTAATGAGGGTGTAAGAGTATAAAAAGTGGCTTGAAGCTTCACATTAAAAACATCTAAGATCAGCCAACTGGTTCCATAATTTCCTGGCAAGTTGAGAGAGAACAAATGGAAGCAGCATCAAATTTTATATTCTTGGACTCAAAGATCAAAGCAGACAGTTATTGTAGTTATGAACTTAAAAGATATTTGCTCCTTGAAAGAAAAGTTATGGCAAAACTGTATATTATACTAAGCAAAGACATCACCTTGCCAACAAAGATTCATATTGTCAAAGCTATGGTTTTTCCAGTGACAATGTATGGTTGTGAGAATTGGAGTACATAAGGAAAGGCGAGCACCAGAATTGACACTTTTGCACTGTGGTGCTAGAGAAGACTTTTAAGAGTATCTTGAACAGAAGGAGATAAAATAAGTCAATATTTAAATAAATTAATTCAAACTATTCATTAGAAGATTAAATACTGAAGTTGAAGCTTAAATGCTTTGGCCACATAATTAGAACATTGGACTCACTGAAAAAAGACCTTGATGTTGAGAAAGATGAAATTCAAAAGGACAATGGGATTGCAGAGAATAAGATGGCTAGAGAGAGTCATGGAAGCAATGACCATGAACTTGGACAGACTTTAGTATTATGGAAGAAAGAAGAGGCCTGTTATGTTGTGATCCATAGGCCACAAAGAGTCAGACATGACTGAACAACAAGAAAAACAAGAAATTCACAAAAAGAAAATCTTTTAATTTCAATCCTTTGATCTGATTCTCCCAATTGTCCCCTAGAAAAATTGCAAAAAAACAAAACAAAATAAAACAAAACAAAACAAAACAAAACAAAACAAAAAAACCCACAAGAATTATTCCTTCTGATTCCATATGTTCTTCCCCAATGACTTAGATGATGATGATAATTATTATATATCAATACTAATAATTATTTATAATGTAACAATATAATTTTATCAATATTAATAACCAAAATCAAATTTACATAGAATTTCATATGCCAAAGCTGTACTCCACCATAGACCTTTTATTAATGCTATTGGTTTTTTAGTGAGTCTGAATAGTTGTGAATCTTGTTATACAATTTCTGACAATTTCTGAAAAGTACACATTCTTCAAATCTTTATAGAGAGAAGCATGATGAATAAAAGTAAGAAGTAACCCATTTTCAGCTGAGATCTGCACATGATAAATAAGTATAAATGATACCCTTGAAGGGACAGTTAGCTAATACAGTGAATAAAGATGGACTGAATTCAAATTTGGCCTCAGACACTTATTGTGTGATCCTGGCAAACATCCTCAGTTTTCTTATCTTGAAAATAATAAGATTATAAGAACATCTACGTTGAGTATTGTTGTGAGGATCAAATGAGATAATCACAATGTCTGCAACATAAGTTCATATAAATATTAAATATTTCTATAATTATCATTGATATCACAATCCTCATCACCATAATTAAATGGATCTCAGCATTGGGAGGTATGTTAACTAGGTAGTGATAATGGATGTTATAATATCATGATACAAATTATAATGGATGGATAAAGTCATAATGGATAAAGTCTAAGGATGGATTATGCAAAGGATAAAAACTGGTGCCCATCTTGAGGAGGATGCATGGGAAAATATGAATAATACTGCCATATGATTAAAATAATGTTGATGGGATATCAATTTGGACTGCTGGAAGAAATACTAATGTTCAAAAAATCAAATATTGATTGAACATTTTAAATATCACTTCAAATTTCACAAAATGCCTTCTTCTCAACAATCCCTCAGAGTAAGCTAAGTGGCACAGGTGATATATTATAGGACTTTGAAGTAGGAAGACCTAAATTCTAATCCTGCCTCAGAAAAGCCACTTAACCTCTGTTTCAGTTTTCTCATCTGTAAAATGGGGATAAAAGTAAGACCTACTAAAGAAAGTTAATGTGAGGATCAAATGAGATGTTTACAAAGTCCTTTGCAAGCTTTAAAAACTCTAGATGTTAGTTATTATTATTATTATTATTATATCATATATTATACTATTTATTAATAAAGAAATCAAGGTTTTAAGTTATATAAATAAGTTGTGTCTTTCAAGGCTAGGATTATGGTTTGAGAACTGAATAGTACCTTAGAAACCAGCTTATCCAACTTTCCTATGTTACATAAAGAAAAACAAGGTACAGAAATATTAGTATTGTGACCAAGTTCATACAACTTGCAACAAGATTTGAACTAAAAATCTTATTTTGAGACTCATTTGCTTTATATTATACTCTACTGTCTCTTTCATCACAGTGTCTGAAGGCTTGGATACATCATGGACAACTCACAGCTAAGGCTAGAGAATATGCCCTGGAGAATTAGGTATAGCAGATGCTACAGGGGACACAAAGATGGGGAATCACCTGCAGGTAAGATAGACTTCCCTTCTGCTGTGCTTGATTGTTTATATATGATATAATGTAGGAGTTATTGTCTTAGTGTATAGAAGAAAAGGAGACAGAAAAGGGAGAGAGAAGTGAGCCTGAATGTTTTATGGGGAGAAAATTTGTGTAGGAGGAGCTCCTGAGCAAAATTTTGTCTTTGCCATACCCCACCTCCCCTAACTAACATCTAGAGATAGAAAATTTGGATGGAAGAAAATGTTCAAACCCAGTGGAGATGTAGTTTTATGAAGTTTAATAACATCAGAGTCATAACTTACACAATAGGGAGCATGAAACAATTACTACAGTCTGTTGTGTTTTTAGACAGAATGCTAATGACTTTCCTCTGATGCCCATTTGACCAAAATACTCTACCTATTATAGTTAAAGCTGTATCATCATAACAACAAAAATCTGTTTGGAAAAGAATAATCTAGTGGAAAAGGGAAGAGGCAGAAGATGCTTTGGCTGATTCATTTGGTCATGAAGATGTTTTAGACAAAATATTTACTTTGCTTTTAATGTCTTTTTCCAGAATAGGGATTTTAATTCACATTTAGCTTTCTAAGTGGCTATCTTACCCTGCAGAAAAATAGGAAGGGAAAGTGAATTTGGAAAGCAGGGAGGGTGGTAAAAGAGAGGGAATATTGGGGGAGAGACTGGTCAGTGGCAGAACATTTTTTGAAGAGGGACAAGATAAAAGGAGAAAGAGAATAAATGGAAGAGGTACAGTTAGGAACAGTAATTGTAAAAAGAGTTTTCAAGCAAGTTTCTCTGATAAAGCTTTAACTGAGTCAAATTAATAAAAAATAAGAGCCATGCCCCAAATGATAAATGATCTAAAGATATGATCTATACCTAAAAGGATATAAATTCATGCATATCCTTTGACCTAATAATATCACTATTAGACATGAATATCAAAAGCTATTTTTTAAAAAGACAAATTACATATATGTACAAAATATTTATAGAAACTCTCTTCTTAGAGTAAAAAATTGGAAATTGAAGTGACGACTATCAATCAGGGAATGAATGGCTGACTAAATTATGGTATGTATTTGTGATGAAATATTATTGTTTTTTGGACAATGATGATCAGGATGCTCTAAGAAAAAAAAATCCAGGAAAGTTCTTCATGTGCTCAAGCAAAGTGTAATGTACTTTACACAAAGCAATCACAATGCTGTGGAATAACAAGATGTAAATTACTTTACTATTGTCAGGAGTACAATCATCCAAGATGACTCTGAAGGATTTATGATGAAAAAGTCCTATCCATTCCCAGAGAGGGAACTGATTGTGTCTGAATACAGATTGAAGCATTCTGTGGGTGTATGTGTTTCTCTCTGTGTCGCTGCCTCTCCGTCTCTGTTTCTGTCTGTGTTTTTGTCTCTCTGTCTCTGTCTCTCTTTGTCTCTGTCTCTGTCTCTGTTTCTCTCTCTCTCTCTCTCTCTCTCTCTCTCTCTCTCTGTCTTTCTCTCTCTCTCTCTCTCTCTCTCTCTCTCTCTCTCTCTCTCTGTCTCTGGTTCTGACTATATTAACTTTATTTTTCTTGAGGTTTGTTTTCATTAGAGTAAGTGATCTATCTTTTATTTCACAATATGACTTTTATGAAAATGTTTTTTTAATAGTTTCACAGGTGGTTTCTTAATTGGAGATAGGGATGAGAGAGAGAATCTGGAACTCAAAAGTTTTAAAAACAAATATAAAAACATTATTTTTAAATGTAACTAGGGTAAAATATTAAATAAATATTTAAAAAGAAATTAAAGAAGGCATATAACAAAAGAAACTTCATTATAAAATAAATAAGATACTCATTAAAGACTTAGGACTTAGTTCAATTTAAAATAACTCCTCTTGATATGATATAAAAATAATAACAATCAGCAAAGCTGGATAAGATGACTCATGAAGGCCTTCAAACAATTGTGAGTTCTGAGGAGCTCAGATTTCATGTGGATATATATTTTATGCCCCTCAGTAATAGAGATATAAATTAATATAACTTAAGTATATGAGGATGCTATATTAATAGTAAGGGAGAGGAACAAACTTGAAGCCAGAGTCAGTCAAGTCCCAGAAACACTTTCCTTATTTTTAAGAAATGAATTAACCAAACCTATATGATAGTGTAGTGGGAATCCTGATGAATATGGATCCTATCACATTATTATTAGGTCATTTTTTTACATATTTAACTTAATTTTCCTGAAAAGGCTTGGTAATTTCCTGAAGCTCAATACTATTATGATGAAGACTTTTTCCATCAATTGGAAACTTCTTTTGTTTTCACTTTGTGTAGGAGGATGTTTTATCCTTTTTTCTTATTCTTCACATTATAGTTATCAGTGATTTTTTGGCCATACCAACTTCTATTTAAGTCATATTGTACTATAATCAGCATTGATGAATCAATTATCCATATGGATAAACTTTTTAAAAATATCACAGTAAAGGTACTATTGATTTTTCATGTGTTTATTCATTTACTAATTTCTCACTTGCTGGTGATACCCTGAATTTTGCCATTCCATTCACAGATTCCAAATATTAGTTTTGGGTGTGGGTGTGGTTAAACAGCCCACAATAACTAACTGTACCAAATCTAAAATTATATTATAAAGCAGCAGTTACCAAAACAATTTGGTATTGCTAAGAAATAGACTAGTTGATCAGTGGAATAGGTTAGGTTCAAAGGACAAAATAATCAATAACTTTAATAATCTAGTGTTTGACAAACCCAAAGACCCCAGCTTTGGGGATAAGAATTCACCATTTGACAAAAATTGCTGGGAAAATTGGAAATTAGTATGCCAAAAACTAGGCATTGACCCACACTTAACACCATACACCAAGATAAGGTCAAAATGGGTTCATGACCTAGGCATAAAGAATGAGATTATAAATAAATTGGAAAAACACAGGATAGTTTACCTCTCAGAACTGTGGAAGAGGAAGGAATTTATGACCAAAGAAGAACTAGAGATCATTATTGATCACAAAATAGAAAATTTTGATTATAACAAATTGAAAAGTTTTTGTACAAACAAAACTAGTGCAGAGAAGATTAGAAAGAAAGCAATTGACTCTAATTTATAAGAAATCAAGCCATTTTCTAATTGATAAATGGCCAAAGGACATGAACAGACAATACTCAGATGAAGAAATTGAAACTATTTCTAGCCATGTGAAAAGATGCTCCAAGTCATTATTTATCAGAGAAATGCAAATTAAGACAACTCTGAGATACCACTACACACCTGTCAGATTGGCTAGAATGACAGGGAAAGATAATGCAGAATGTTGGAGGGGATATGGGAAAACTGGGACACTGATACATTGTTGGTGGAATTGTGAATACATCCAGCCATTCTGGAGACCAATTTGGAACTATACTCAAAAAGTTATCAAACTGTCCATAGCCTTTGATCCAGCAGCATTGCTACTGGGTTTATATCCCAAAGAGATCTTAAAGAAGGGAAAGGGATCTCTATGTGCAACTATGTTTGTAGCAGCCCTCTTTGTAGTGGCCAGAAATTGGAAACTGAGTGGATGCCCATCAATTGGAGAATTACTGAATAAATTGTAGCATATCAATATTATGGAATATTACTCCCCATCAGTGGGGATGATTTCAGAAAGGCCTAGAGAGACTTACATGAATTGGTGCTGGATGAAATGAACAGGACCAGGAGATCATTATATACTTCAACAATAATACTATATGATGATCAATTCTCATGGACATGGCCCTCTTCAACAATGTGATGAACCAAATCAATTCCAATAGCACAATAATGAATTGAACCATCTACACCCAGTGAAAGAACTCTGGGAGATGACTATGAACCACTACATAGAATTCCCAATCCCTCTATCTTTGTCTGCCTGCATTTTTGATTTCCAAAACAGACTAATTGTACATTATTTCAAAGTCCGATTTTTTTATACAGCAAAAATAACTGTTTGGACATGTATACATATATTGTATTTAATTTTAATTTATACTTTAACATATTTTACATGTATTGGTCAACCTGCCATCTGGGGGAGGAGTGGGGAGAAGAAGGGGAAAAACTGTAACAAAAGGTTTTGCAATTATCAATGTTGAAAAATTACCCATGCATAAATCTTGTAAATGAAAAGCTATAATTAAAAAAAAAGAAAAAAAAAGAAAAATAATAACAAAGTTCATCAGGAAGAACAAAAGGTCAAGAATTTCAAGGGAATTAATGAAAAAAAATGCCAATGAAGATGGCCTAGGTAAGATCTAAAACTATTATCAAAACCATTTGATACTGGCTAAAAAATAGAGTAGTCTATCAGTGGAATAAATTAGGTTCACAGGAGGACAAAATAGTCAATAATGATAATAACTTAGTGTTTGACAAACCCTTAAACCCTAGCATCTGGGATAAGAATTCACTATTTGACAAAAATTGCTGGGAAAATTGGAAATTAGTATGGCACCAACCTTATATATCAAGATAAGCTTGAAATGGGTTCATGATTTAGGCATAGAGTGATATTATAAACAAATTAGAAGAACAAAGACTAGTTACCTCTCAAATCTATGAAGAAGGAAAGAATTTGTGGTCAAAGAAGAACTGGAGTACATTAATTATTGCAAAATACATAATTTTGATTATATTAAGTTAAAAGATTTTGTACAAACAAAACAAATGCAGACAAGTTTAGAAGGGAAACAATAAACTGGGAAAACATTTTTAACATTCCAGGGTTCTGATAAAGGTCTCATTTCTAAAATAGATAGAGAATTGACTCAAATTTATAAGAATTAAAGCCATTCTCTAATTGATAAATGGTCAAAGGATATGAGAAGAGAATTTAAGAGGAAGAAATTAAAACCATTTCTTGTCATATGAAAAGGTGCTCTAAATCACTATCAGAGAAATGCAAATTAAGACAACTCTGAGGTTCCATTCAAAATAACAGTCGATAGTATAACATATTTGGGAATATATCTATCAAAGGAGAGTCAGAAATTATATGAGCAAAATTACGAAACGCTTGCCACAAAAATAAAGTCAGATTTAAATAACTGGAAAGACATTCAGTGCTCTTGGATAGGCTGAGCGAATATAATTAAGATGACAATACTCCCTAAACTAATCTATTTATTTAATGCTATACCAATCAGACTCCCAAGAAACTATTTTAATGACCTAGAAAAAATAACAACATAATTCATATGGAACAACAAAAGGTCAAGAATTTCAAGGGAAATAATGGAAAAAAAAATTAAATGAAGGTGGTCTAGCTGTACCTGATCTAAAGCTATATTATAAAGCAACAGTCACCAAAACCATTTGGTATTGGCTAAGAAATAGACTAGTTGATCAGTGGCATCGGTTCGGTTCACAGGGCAAGATAGTGAATAAAAATGGCAATCTAGTGTTTGATAAACCCAAAGATCCCAAATTTTGGGATAAGAATTCATTATTTGACAAAAATTCCTGGGAAACCTGGAAATTAGTGTGGCAGAAACTAGGCATGGACCCACATTTAACACCACATACTAAGATTAGATCAAAATGGATCCAAGATTTAGGCATAAAGAATGAAATCATAAATAAATTGGAGGAACATGGGATGGTTTACCTCTCAGACTTGTGGAGGAGGAAGAAGTTTTTGTCAAAGGGAGAACTAGAGACCATTATTGATCAAAATAGAAAATTTTGACTACACCAAATTAAAAAGTTTCTGCACAAACAAAACTAATGCAAACAAGATTAGAAAGGAAGTAACAAATTGGGAAAACATTTTTACAGTTAAAGGTTCTGATAAAGGCCTCATCTCCAAAATATACAGAGAATTGACTTTAATTTATAAGAAATCAAGCCATTCTCCAATTGATAAATGGTCAAAGGATATGAACAGACAATTTTCAGATGATGAAATTAAAACTATTTCCACTCATATGAAAGAGTGTTCCAAATCACTATTGATCAGAGAAATGCAAATTAAGACAACTCTGAGATATCATTACATACCTGTCAGATTGGCTAAGATGACAGGAATAAATAACGATGAATGTTGGAGGGGCTATGGGAAAACTGGGACACTGATGCATTGTTGGTGGAGTTGTGAAAGAATCCAACCAATCTGGAGAGCAATCTGGAATTATGCCCAAAAAGTTATCAAAATGTGCATACCCTTTGACCCAGCAGTGCTACTACTGGGCTTATATCCCAAGGAAATACTAATGAAGGGAAAGAGACCTGTATGTGCCAAAATGTTTGTGGCACCCCTTTTCATAGTGACTAGAAGCTGGAAAATGAATGGATGTCCATAAATTGGATAATGGTTGGGTAAATTATAGTATATGAATGTTATGGAATATTATTGTTCTGTAAGAAATGACCAACAGGAGGAATACAGAGAGGTTTGGGGAGACTTACATCAACTGATGCTGAGTGAAACGAGCAGAACTAGGGGATCATTATACACTTCAACAATGATACTGTATGAGGATGTATTCTGATGGAAGTGGATATCTTCAACATACAGAAGAGCTAATCCAATTCCAATTGATCAATGATGGACAGAATCAGCTACATCCAGAAAAGGATCACTGGGAAATGAGTGTAAACTGTTAGCAATTTTGTTTTGTTTTGTTTTGTTTTGTTTTGTTTTGTTTTGTTTTGTTTTGTTTTGTTTTGTTTTGTTTCTCTTCCCAGATTATTTTTACCTTGTGAATACAATCCTTCATTTGCAACAACAACAACAACAACAAAATTCGGTTCTGCACATATATATTGTACCTAGGACATACTATAAGAAATTTAATATGTATGGGAATGCCTGACATCTAGGGGAGGGGGTGGAAGGAAGGAGGGGAAAAACTCGGAACAGAAGGGAATACAAGGGATAATGTTGTTAAAAAAAAAATTACCTATGCATATGTACTGCCAAAGAAAATATTGTCATTATAAAAATTAATAAAATAAAATAAAATAAAATAAAATAAAATAAAATAAAAAAGAAGACAACTCTGAGGTGCCACACATACCTCTCAGTTTGTCTAAAATGACAGAATAAGATAATGACAAATGTTGGAAGGAATGTGAGCAAACTGGGACAGCAATACATTATTGGTAGAGTTGTGAACTGATTCAACTATTCTGGAGAATAATTTGGAAATATGCCCAAAGGACTATCTAACTCTACATATGCTTTAATTCAGCAGTTTTTCTACTGGGCTTGTATCCCAAAGAAATCATAAAGGATGGAAAAAGGAGGGGCATGTGCAAAAATGTTTGTGTCGGCCTTTTTTGTAGTCACAAGAAACTAGAAACTGAGTGGATTCCCATTAAGAGGGGAATGGCTGAATAAGAACTGATATATGAATATTATGGAATATTACTGTTCTATAAGAAATGATCAGTGGGATGATCTCAGGGAGGCCTAAAGAGACTTATATGAACTGACGCTAAGTGAAATAAGCAGAATCAGAGATTATTGTACATGGCAACAACAAGTTTATAAGATTAATTGTGATGGACATGATTCTTTTCAACAATTAAATGATTGAGATCAATTCTAATGATCTTGTGATAAAGAGAGCCATTTACACTTAGAGAAAAGATTGTAAGAACTGAGTGTGAATCGCAATATAGCAAAATTTTACATAAGATGGTTTCCCCCATAGCTTTCCCTGACATAAACTAACTTACTATAGGCATTCAGAAGAAGCTACTCTGTGTGTGTATATGTGTGTGTGTAGTATTTAACATGTACTTTAACATATTTAACATGTATGGGACTACCTGCCATCTAGGGGAGAGGGTGGAGGGAAAGAAGGGAAAAGTTGGAACAGAAGTTTTGGCAAGGGTCAATGTTGAAAAATTACCCATGCATGTGTTTTGTCAATAAAAAGCTATAATAATAAAAAAGAAAAATATTTCCTAAATTGTATTTATTTTAGCATAGACATCTTTTCTGTATACTTGATCTTCTCAAGTGGCTTTTCGTCTTTGCCCTCTTTAGGGCCATTTTTTCAATGTCATCATATATAGGATTATGATATGAATCTAAATTAGGTCATTCTTTTGTCTTTGATTATTAGAAGATAATGTTATACATGCATTCACTAAACTGAAAACACACATACACAGGTACACACTACAGGTCATGGACTCCCTTAGCAAGCTCTAGAGTCTCAGGGTCCTAATAGTACTGCTTTTCAGATTCTGATGCAGCCAATTCAAAAAGGAAGGATTCAGAATTCATTAAGAATCCAATTATTGCTAATCTTGTGATGCAATGATCATATCTTAGCCCTTTAAGCTAAAAACTCAGATAGCTATAACAGTTCAGTACTGTTAAGGACCATTCCTGGGTGAAAGGGCAGGTCAATTCTCAGCTGTGAACCATAAACTTGAGCAGCCTCAGGGATTGGGAATGAAATAAATTGAAGCAAGAGAGAAGAGGTCGGGTCAGACAATGCAACTGCCTCTCAGTGAAGAGGTCAGAGAATACAACAGCCTCTCAGTGTCCTTGTGTTATTATCATCCTCTAAGATGAAGAGATCTATTCTGCAGATCTGAATTAGACCTCCAGCAACCACTGGCAGATGGTTACCATATCACAACACAATATTCTGTACAATTTCCCTGGACACACACACACACATGCGCGTGCGCACACACACACACACACACACACACACACACACACACACAAACACTACAGAGGAATAGAATCAAAGACATACAAGGGAAAATGATTTAGGTCTGCAGACTTCCCTTAACCATACTGTAATTTCCTGGCCATCTTGTTCTTGGTCCTGTCACACTAGGTTGTACAGCTAGAATAAAAGGATTAATTTAGGGAACATTAGGCCAATATTAAGCTGTTAGGTTTTTTTTTTTTTTTTTTTTTTTTTTTTTTTTTTTTTAATGGAACTCTGCCTACAAAGGAGGACAGAAAGGATAATATCCTTGTAAGATTATCGATAGTAGCTTCTCTCCAGCTCAACATCCTGCTCACAGATTGTCATAATATTTTGACATACTGAATATATTTTTATGTTTGTTGTTTATAATATTACATGTTAACCCTCCAAATCATCAGTTCACAACACCTGTTCTTAAGTGTGCTTTCAGGCTTATAATAATAAGGATGTCCCCCCACTACCCATTTTGAAAGTTTCTGGGTGAACAATCACCTCTTTTCAATGTGCTATGAAAGTCAACTTTCCCCAAGTTATTGGGTATCTCTTTATTCACCTCTGACAGCTGCCCTATTAATCAGATCTAGAAAATTTTTCATCTTCCTTTTAAATGTTCTACTTAACTACTACTCCAAAATCCACTGCCACCTGATGCTGTTTGTATCTTCTTACTGTTATGAATCTCTACCTCGCTTTTGGATGACAGTTGTTTTACTCTTAGATCATCCAGAGATAGAAGCTGGATTTTTTTAAAAGATGACTTCACTATGATTGAATATAAAATAGGATTATTAAAAAATTAAATGTACACAATAAAAATGTCCAGTTACATAGCATAGAACTCTTATTCTAGGATACCCCAAGCCTATATAAATTTGCTAGGTTTTTAGTAAGCCACTTCATATTACCAAACATTTGGACCAGTTCAACAAGTGGCCACTCACCATTTGTATAACTAGAATGCCACCTTTGAGGTTTCCACAGAAGGAGCAAACTGGTTCATGATGTCCAATGATGTCCATTTTAAGTAATACAAAAGGAATGTCTTAATTTGAGATATAGGTGAGGAGGGGGACAAGTATAATACCTCCAGATTACACTTATCAGAAAGACAAAAACACAACTGGAAATGCAGAAGGAGCTCACACAGCTTGGCAAATACAAGAAAGAACTGGGTATAGAATTGAACTTTAGATCCTAGTCCTAGGAGAAATGTGATCTGTGACACAGGAAGAAACTGGCTCCCTTGGCCTGAAATTCAGGTAATGTCTGACTGTTGACGTTATTTCTATTCTGGTTTCAAGAATCTCATCTCACAAAACAGTGAGTCTCAGTTCTGCTGAAGAGGGCCAGGTTTTGTTTTGTTTTGTTTATATTGTTTCATTCAAGCATGTCAGACTGGTTTCCCACATCTAATGTCATAGAAGGGTGCCAAACAACTAAGAAACTTAGAGCTTCCAGAAAGGAAATTCTAGGAAATTGGGGATGGGTTTCCTTAGCAGGGGTAAGGCAGAAATACCATGAAGACAGAAAGAATATGTTTGGAGTAGAGACAAACCCTCAAAAGGATGTTTCCTTAAATTTTTTCAATTGCTACAGATTAAAAACCTATCTGGAGAGCAGTATAGTGGATAGAACACCAGCTCTGAAGTCAAAAGGACCTGAGTTCAAATCTGGCCTCAGACATTAAACACTTCCTAGCTGTATGACCCTAGGCAAGTCACTTAATGCCAATTGCCTCAGCAAAAAAAAAAAAAAGTTTGCATTTCAAATCAATTCTGAAATTCTTCTTCCTCTTTAACATTGGTTGTACTTCTAGACACACTTAACAGCTTCCTGAGTCAATGCTTCTGACTCCATTGCACATTTGCAAGACTTCTAACCACATTGGTATGTCATAGCTCACATTTTCCCTCTTCAGAAGACTATTTATTTGAGCTCTTTAAAACTTCATTATGCCATAAACATCATCACATGGACATACAATTCCCACCTGTAGCTATAGGAGAGTCTTACTGTTTTCTCAAATATTTTTCTAAAGGTGGATAGAACATTTATGTAAGTTCAGCACTCTCAAAGAAGTCCAAGAGTAGATCAGATGGAATTGCTTTTCACTTTGGGGCTTCAGGAAGTCTTCAAAATAAAGAGAAATAATTACTTCTTGGGGAATATCGTTGGAGTTTTGTTCAAGTATAAGCTAGACATCATGGTTTCTAAGATCCTTTCCAGTACTGACATGATTCTATGAGAAGGACTGCAGTAGAATGATAAGCATCATACCTCTGACATTGCTAGAGTTTTGTTATTGATGTGTAGTGTTTATTTTTGTGTGGATCATTAAATTTCCAAACTAAAGTCTGTCTTGCACTGAATTTTATGTAAAAGCTACAAATCCCTTGGGATTTATTCCAAGGGAGTATTTTAGGGTAAACAGTTCACATACAAACTTTGATTTGTTTTCAAAGAATGTATTATTGAGTCAAAACTCCCAAAGTTCTAAAAAAAAATTCAACCTCAATGATTTTTCTGGATGAGAAATTTGTTTCACAACATGTTGTCTTCTGTTTTATTCTGTCTTGTTTTCAAAGTGAATTGCCAGAACTAAACCAAGTTTTAAAAAATGATTTTCAGAGGAAGTTTTATAAATACCATATTAAGAACACAAAGGTGCAAACAAGAAGGACTTTGTTGAATGGTACCAGTTTGCATATTTACATGTAAAAGAAATTACCAAATTCATGCAGGGATCTTCTTCTGTCTGCTTTCTTCTCTAGGGCAGAAAAGCAGGAATAATCCTTAATAGCAATGAAACGTGCTCTCCTTCCCATTATGGGTCAATTCACTTGAAATGTAAGAGCAAAAATCTTTACTAATGATCTTGCCTGGATTTCTGCCTTGAAATCAGATGTTCTTTGTGAGGAAACTTTTAAGAGCAAGCCAATAGATACAGGAGTGAAAATGAGGGCAACAAGAAAATGAATCCTTTAGCATTTGCAAATAATTGTGAAGAAAATTCTCTTGTGTGACTTCCTGATGAACTCATGTTGAGTGTTTTCACTGAAAAGATGGAAGACGAGTAGAAGTACTTTTTAGTGGAAAAATTTAGAAATAAACTCATGCATAATATCAATCCATCAATCTGTAACTAAATAAATGTTTATTCAACAATGATGGCAAAAATGTATGTTGCAATTTTTTCTATACAGAATAATTAATGGATTGTTTACAAGTTAGCTCTGTGTTTCTTATCATTTTAAAGAACACAAAGAGTGTATCAATGACATTTTGATCTTAACACATCATGGAGACCATTTAAAAAATACTAGATTAAGAGTAGTAGTAGTTGTTGTAGTAGTAGTAATAGTGGTGATGGTGGTGGAAGTGGTGGTAGTAATAGCAATAGTGATAGTGGTAGAAGTAGTAATAATTTACATTTTTATAGTGCATTCAAATTTTGCAATGGGCTTTACCTTCATTACCTTCTTTGAACCTCATAACAACCCTTGGAGGTAGATGCTGAAAATATTATCAGTTCTCCTGTCTTTTTGTTACCATTAGCTAAGAGGTATAAAAGTGTACATAAAAGGAAAATTCAGGTAAATTAATATTTAATGCAGTTTGAAAATCTTGTCAATTAATAAACATTTATTAGGTATCTACTATATGTTAGGCACCTGATTCCATAAATTATCTTTACCTTATCTTGCCCATAATTTATAAACTTTAAACATATATTTCACGATTAATTCAAGAACCCTCTTTTCAAGCCTGTTTTTTATGTTATTCTTTGTCCAAGTCATGCCTCAGACACAGTAATATATAATATATAAACACTATGTTGCTGAAGAAGTGATTTTTAAGAAATGAAAAAAAAAAACAGAGGAGCATATGAAGTAGGAACAATTTGATTTACAAGTGAAAAAGGTTGGAAAAGCAAGATGAAATGAGGATAGAGTTTTGGCTCTGGTCTGAGTAGGTAGCAAAAATGAAAAGGGATGAAAAGGAAAATTTAAAAGGACCTAAATCAAATTATGATTCAGGCTGGAGAGGTACAAGATACTTGAGCCAGATGTATTCTTAAAAAAGAAGGAATAACAGAACAGACAATTTGAGTAGGAGAAGAAAAATTGAATAAAGTATAGGGTGAAGTATAGGGAAGAACAGAACAACTAAATGTAGAATTTGAATGCCTATGAAGAGACACTTTGCTTCCTTAGGAATCTCTTACACTTGGATTTCATTTACAATTTTTGAAGTAATTTTTATGTACTGAGCATATTTAAGTGATTTGCTCAAGGTCAAGTTAACTTAGTAGAACTCTTGTCTTAAGGCCAATTCTATATAAACTATGTCACCTAGCTTTGCATAATCATGTAGCCTGCTCTCTATGAGTACCCTAGACTGAATGGTCTGGGTCAAGGTAGATGAAAATGATAAATAGTAAAGTAAGCCATGTCTCTCTCCTCTCTCTGCTGGATTATTTAAAGGTAGCTCCATAGGCATCAAGAGAGTGATTTAAAAGATGATATGATGAATGCACTTCCTCTTTCCCTGATGATTATGAACTACGAGACTCCCTCAAATACAAGGGAACTCATCATAAAATATAAATATAAGATCTTAAATATTTAAAATAATTTAAAGTAAAATAAATTAGAATAACCCAAGGGCATGATACAGTCTCAAAATTTGACTTCAAATCCACTACAGTTATTAAATATCTATCATGCTAGAATAAAATATTTTTTCTTACCCTTCTCTCTCAAGGCCAAATGAACCTCTTTAAGATTCCAGGGGATCATGAAGCTATTTACATATCTCTTTTCTCTGCTATCACCTCAAAAATGTTGGCTGTGATCCTCACCACTGCCATTTGTTCAGGGTCAGTAGGTAACACCCTTAGTTCTCCTTAATCACTTATCATCTACTAAGGGAATTGGTGGCAAAGTAGATAGAAAGTTAAGTGTGAAACCTGAAGACCTGAGTTCAAATCTGAATTCAGATACTTACTAGAAGTGTTACCTTAGTTAAATCATTTTATCTCTATGTCATTTTCCTCAACTATAGAATGGGAATAATTATAGAACCCTATTCACAGGTTTGAAGTGAGGATCAAATGGGTTTATATTTATAAAAATTGCTTAGCGCAGTACCTGTCATAGAGTAGGTGCTATATAAATACTTATTCCCTTCCATTATTCACTTTTACATAGTGAAATTTGCCTTAAAGATCTAGAAAGAACAAGCATCTAAATATTTCTCTCAGTTCCAAGATGGAATATTTCATGCTTCACAGTCTCAGTCTCTGTGACAGGATTAGACCCAAAGCTTAATTAATTAAATTAATGTAGCATTGATTGTTACCACAAAAAAAGTGCTCTATAAATATTTTCCCTATAAAACATTATTTTTTGTTTGATATCTTTTAGGTATAGACCTAATTGTAGCAAGTTTGGTTCCAATAACTTTATCTTGTATAATTTCAAATTGTATTTCAGAATGGTTAAATCCATTCATAGGTCCATCAACAATGCATCAGTATCCTTATTTTTCCCATAGCCACCAATGGAAGAATTTGAAACAGGCTTCATGCAGAAGGTGGTAACTGTTACATATATCTTAGAGGAAAGGAAGAGAACTGAGGATATCCACAATGTAGCTCTGATCAAATTCATATTAAGATGTGATCCAACTGCTGGACTGGGGTTTCAAAGATTCCTCTTTGCTCCTAAAGACATTGATGTTCAGATGATAACAATATCAAGCATGAATTCTGATTCCTAGATTCCTGTGACTCATCATCTCACTCATCTGACCAACTAAAAGATTTTTCTTCTGGCACCTCAAACAGAAAAGAACAGAGAAAGGGCAGAAAACTTGGAAGTCATATAGTTTGATAAAGAAAAAAGATCCCTTATATAATAGTCTCTTAATAAGCTCTAAGAGTAAGTTACTTCACCGTTCTAGAAATTAATTCAAGAAAGAAAAGATGCAAAAGTTAACTGTTTCAGCCACACATTCAATTGGAAAAAGTTCCTCCCAACTGTAGTTACTGTATTACTCTACTGGGACTGGTTACAGAATGTCCATGCATACTCCATATTCTTTCCAAAAGCATTTTCCCTATATGTTATCATTATCCTCCCAGAAGCCATCTCCTTCCTGTGTAAATATTTTTGATACATAATGTGTAACCAAGGCAAGTTATTTAACTTCTCGACACCCCAGGCAACTCAGTCTAAAAGTTGTAACCTGACCTCAAACAAAAATGAAATTATGGATCTGGACCAAAATTAAAAGGATAGTAGCAATATTAAAGTCAATTTTTAAAAGTTTAACTAATATGTTTTGTTTTTATGTTTAAAAATTATAAATTACACCACTTCATAAGAGATGCCTTATAATAAAAGAAAACTACTAAGTAAAACTCAATTCAGTGATCTTTTTAAAAGTATAAGCAATATTTCACATTTTATTGAACATCTTTGTTTTTAAATTAGCAGAAAGACATTTTTCCTATTCTCTTCCTTATTATTATTCCTTATTAAAAAAAGAAAATTATTTTTGTAAAAAAATATTCATAATTAGGCAAAACAGATGATTTCAATGGTTGCACAATAATATAGATATATTTATATATATATGTAAATAGTATATAAATATATATTATGTAGTACATAAAAATATATATAGTCTATAAATATATGTATGTGTAATTCTATACTCTAAAATCAAACACCTTTCTATAAAGGACAAGACATTTCATTATTGGTCCTTTGGAATCATGATTGTATTGTATTGTATTGATTGTAATTTTCATATCTTTTATACTTGTTTGTTTTTATAGTTGCTGTTATTGTATAAATTATTCTGATTCCCATTTTAGTCTTTATCAGTTTAAAAAATCTTCAGATCTGTTTAAATATTGATGCTATTATATAAATTGTTCTTTTGTTTCTATTCTCTTCACTCTGCATCAGTTCATACACATTTTTCTGTCTTTTTAAAATAATTTCTTTCCTCATTTATTACAGTACAATTATATTCCATCACAGTTATATATCAAATCTCAATAAATCATTCTTCAAATGATGTACATCCCCTTAGTTTCTATTTTTGTTACCACAAAAAAGAGCTTTATAAATATTTTCCCTATAAAACATTAAAATTTCCTTTGATTTCTTTTGGATATAGACCTAATTGTTGTGTATCTGGTTCCAATAACTTTGTTTTGTACAATTTCAAATTATTTTCCAGAATGGTTAGACCCATTCATAGGTCCACCAACAATGCATCAATGCCCTTATTTTTCCCATAGCCACCAATGGAAGAATTTGAAACAGGCTTCATGCAGAAGGTGGTACCTGTTACATATATTTTAGAGGAAAGAAGAAGACTTAGTTGTGTGATGCAAAGGAAAGGAGGGACTGAATTCTAGGCATGGGGGATATCCAGTGCAAAGTGAGAGGATCAAGAAATGGAGTGTTGTGTGCTAGGAATAAAGAGGCAGTTTGAGTGGCTTGCAGAGTGCAGAAGTGGGAGTCATACATAATGAGGCTGAAATGATAGGTTAGGGACAAGTTTCATAAGGCCTAAAAACTAAATAGAAAAATTTATATTTTTTTCCTAAAAGTCATAAGAAGATACTTGAACTGCCAGTGTAGGGAATCAGAAGGTACAGCTTCTATTTAAGAAAAAAATTAGTCTAGCAACAGCATATAGGAGGTAGACTGAAGTGGTGGGGAATTGGAAGCAGGAAGAACATTTGGAACTGCATTTTGTAATAATGTAGTTGAGAAGTAATCAGTGCCTGATCTAGATATTTGCTATGTGAGTAGAGAAAATAGTAAGAAATGCTATGAGGGTAAAAACAGCAAGATAATACCGTAAGCACACACTCAATTGCTTAATACATAGTTCACGGGTTTAATGCATAAAATTGCTATTGTACAGTATGATACTTAGGCATAAGCAGTAAGTGTATAGACAAATGACAATTATTAGTGTAACTTTAATATATTACTAAATATTTGCTGTTACTTCCAAGTTTTGAGTCTCTGTGTCACACTACTAAGAACCTTCTCACAAAAGTCTAAAATGTCAGGACTTTTTTCCATTTGCATCAAGATATACCCTCATCAGCTTTGCTATTTTCTCATGAAGGAGACTAATCACAGAACAATTAGCATTTTTGCAACATTTTAATATTTAATATTCATATTATAATTCAAAATTTAAGCCTTTTATTAAAAAAAGGACTTTTATCCCTTGTTATAAACTAATTAAAAAAATACTTCTAGTGGATATCTTCAACATAGAGAAGAGCTAATCCAATTCCAGTTGATCAATGAAGGACAGAATCAGCTATACCCAGAGAAAGAACAATGGGAAATGAGTATAAACTGTTATCATTTTTTTTTCTCCCCAGATTATTTTTACCTTCAGAATCCAATTCTTCCTTTGCAACAACAACAACAACAAAATTCGGTTCTGCACATATATATTGTACCTAGATATACTATAACATATTTAATATATATGGGAATGCCCGCCATCCAGGGGAGGGGGGGATAATGTTGTAAAAATTACCTATGCATATGTACTGTTAAAAATGTTATAATTATATAATTAATTAAAAAATTCTTCTATGGGACAAGAAAATGGTATCTCTATAGGGTAAGTGAACTTACCCTATATGAATATTATATGAATCATTTTCCCAAGATACATAGAAAATATTTACAATTCTGGATTTATAGTTACTGACCGAAGAGAAAGAAAACAGAAACTTCCAAACCTTTTGTCCTTGATAGGGTAAGACAGGGAGAATTCTATTTGTCTTTCAGTTGACCTTACACACACAAAACTGAGTTAAAGGAAGTCTTAAAGGTTAAATGTGACTGCATTTTTATATTGAAATATATACCTTCTAAAATGAAATTATTCATGTAAAGCAAAGGAAAATAGAGTGCTCTCTCTAACTCTATAAGCATACTCACAAGAGCTCTGTGAAGAAAGAAAGAAAGAAAAAGGATTGATCTCTATTCTATGGTTGAGAAAACTTAGACTAAATGAAATTTTATGAACAAAGCTGCCTCTTTAAGCACTAATGGATCAAATAACTAAACACCTAATAATCACAGTCAGTTTTTGCTTCCCACCCCCACAAAATTAATGCTATTAAATGTAAACAGGAATGTGATTAAATGCTAGAATGTTAGGCTGAATTTAAAAATAATAATTATAATAAGAATAAATGTCAAATCTTACATTTTAAAAAACTGTTATATACAGAAGATAGAGAAGGTATGGCTAAACAACAGGATGATTAAATACCTTAGGTTTTGGTGAACTAAAACTTTAATATAAAACAATTCTATTATGTAGAAAATTACATTTTACGCTGAATTAAATGAAGCCTGGTTTTTCTTCAATGTAGCCCCCTAAAAGTTATATCCTAATTAAATATTCTCTTTGGGCTAATATTTATTCAAAATGTCTTATTTGAGCCCATAACAATGTACTCTTGCAAAGCAAGTCAGATTTGATATATAACATCAATAAAAAACATCATTAAAACAGAACAGCAAGGTAAATATCAAAGAAATTCTATCTCCCCAGATCCTATTAGTGAAACACCATTAGTGAAAAGAGTTCTTATAGACCAACAAGTTATGTTCATAATTGTTGCTTGCTGTTTCTCTGTAGAGTTGTTCACATCATCTGTTGGACTGCTACTACTATTTGCTGCTTTTCTGTTGAATTGGTGTAAGCTGCTCCTCCAAAGAGCTGGTAATGCCATCTGCTATTTCTCCACTGAATTATACCTATTTAGCAATTTTTTTTTTCTTTATAATAAGGCTTCATAGACCATTTGTGAAGCAGATCATAGCCTTAGGATTTATTTTGTGAGTCAGACCCACAGCCACACCCACTCAGCATAGCAAAAGTCTTGGTCAAATCTGTCTCTTTTAAGTGTTCTACTTACTTCCCTTTTAGTGAGAACAATCTCGTGCATATTTGATGCTCAGGTTAGAATGAATAAATTTATTTCAACACCCACTGTGTTCCTAGAAGCTTATTCCAGGGCCAAAAATATTATTCTGGAACTTTAATAATACCAGAGTATTTTAAGTAAAGTGAGTGACTAATTCAACATTCTTGGAGTTACATATAAATTATTCAGGTCTCCTAAATAAAAACTTTGCAGTCCATGTAAAACACACTTGATGGACAAATAATTTATCAGTATATATCACAAGTATTTCTTAATTGTCATATAGTTTCAGATAGATTAAAATACACAGAATTTATGCAGCTATATAATATTTTCTTAGGCATTTGTCCAGCTTTTCATTTTGTCTTCCTGATTACCAGAAATTCAGTGAATACCATTATATGTAGAAGATAATTGCAATGCATAATCTTTGAAGGACCTCAACCTTTATCTGAAGGTTTTATAGACTGACAATGTCTACTTCTAACAGTCACTTGAACTTTCACTTTCTCCTTGTTTCTTACTTCAGAGTTTACTCTAGTGGCAGAACTAAATTTTCAGGAAAGCATATTTAGACTTACCCAAAATTTTCATGTAATCACACTACAACATATACAAAAACAACTTCAACTAAAAGTTTCCATACTATCACAGAGCCTTCTAATCATCTCATTGTAGAATCATATTGCCATCATTTACATCATTTATTGCCATATCAGTTCATGACCATAAATCCAATAGATCTCATCATATATAATAAATCACCAGCACCGCATCTCTTAGCCATGCCCATTTTATTGATAATACATTTCAGAAACAAATGTCCTAAGTAATCTTTTCTACTCTGAGGGTAATCAAAAAAATATCTGGTAGCTCTCTTCATTATCAATATGCCAACATTTTTTTGTCCCTTTCCCCCAGAACTCTCCAGGGCTTATGGGAAGAAATAAACTATAAAAGAACATAGAGGAAAATCAATTATAATGTTTCAACTTACATTGTTGTGAACTTCAACATATTTTATAAATGTCAATTATTATGTTTGTATAGGTTATTTAAAGAAGTGGGAGCCTACAGTTGTTGTTCTGGTTCAGAACTCATGGAGCTAAGGGTCACTGACAAGCCAGGCACTTTATCACTGAAGTACAGCACATTTAATAACTGGTGTTACTGATATGGAACCATAGGTCATTTGTTATGTCAAGTGCTTAGGGGCTGACTTCTGGATAGGAAATGGAAATAGTGAAATGACCAGTAAAGGGATAGAACAAGGTTCCAAATTACAAGGGTGTCTTTGTTTGGGGTTAGCCCGCCCCTATTATAATTGTTTTTAATTTAGAGGCACAGAACATTTACTTTATTGGTACAGACAGCTCCTTCCTCACTTCAGTCAAAAACCTAGAAAAGTCCTTCCCTGCATAGGGCTCCCAGAGATAGCACTAAGATGGTCATTATAATTCTTTTAATATCCATTAACTTTTAAAGTAGATAGATAGACTGTATTCTAATGTAATTTCTTGCTTTTATAATTCTATGCAGTTTGTTTTTTGCATTTAAAAATTATTCTGAGAAGGGATTATCATACTGCCAAAATGAGTCTACCATGAAACAAAAAAAGCTAAGACAGCCATGATCTGCAAAAATAAGATTTTAAATGCAGAGTCATTAGAGAAAAGAGATTGTCAGTGGGATAGGAGAATGATTCAGAGACCCAATAGTTAAATAAGCTGGAGGTAAAGTTGGGGTTAGGAGAAACAGAGAAACTATACCTCTTTATAATGAAGGACTCTTGTGAAAATCTGGTATTAAAAAAGGTTTTTGAAAGGGAAACACCCCAGTTTTCACAAGATTTTATCTCTTGTATCCGAAAATCTATTGAAATTCCAAAACTCTGTGGAAAATTTTTGGTGTTGATCTTTCAGTTCCAACAAAGTTGAACGTCATTAAATTACTACACAGTTTTGCTGTAGAGAGATGTATTTTTATTAAAACTTTTTATTTTCAAAATATATACATAGAAAATCATTTTCAACATTCAGCTTTGTCTTCCAAATTTTTTCCTCCCTTCTCCCTACTTCCCTCCTGACAGCAAGTAATCCAATATAACTTAAACATATACAATTCTTCTATATATATATTTCCACAAATACTACATAAGAAAAATCAGATCAAAAAGGAAAAAAAAGAGAAAGAAAACAAAAATGCAAGCAAACAATAACAAAAATAGTGAAAATACTATGTTGTAATCCACATTCAGTCCCCACAATCCTCTCTCTGGGTGCAGATAGCTTTCTTTATCACAAGACTAATGGAACTGCTCTGAATCATCTCATTGTTGAAAAAAAAAAACAAAAAAACACATTCATCAGAATTGATCATCATATAATGTTGCTATTGCAATGTACAATGATATCCTGCTTCTACTCACTTCTCTTAACATCAATTCATCTAAGTCTCTTCAGGTCTCTCTGAAATCATTCTGCTGGTCATTTCTTACAGAACAATAATATTCCATAATATTCATATACCACAATTTATTCAGCCATTCTCCAATTGATGGGCATACACTCAGTTTCCAATTTCTGGCCACCACAAAGAGGGCTGCCACAAACATTTTGGCACATACAGGTCCCTTTCCCTTCTTTAGTATTTCCTTGGGATATAAGCCCAGTAGTAGTACTGTTGGATCAAAGGGTATGCACAGTTTGATAACTTTTTGAGCATAGTTCCAAATTGCTCTCCAGAATGGCTGGATGTATTCACAATTCCACCAACAATGTATCAGTGTCCCTGTTTTCCCATATCCCCTCCAACATTCTGCATTATCCTTCCCTGTCATTCTAGCCAATCTGACAGGTGTGTAATGGTATCTCAGAGCTGTTTTAATTAACATTTCTCTGATTAATAATGACTTGGAGCATCTTTTTATATGACTAGAAATAGTTTCAATTTCTTCATCTGGGAATTGTCTGTTTATATCCTTTGATCATTTATCAATTGGAGAATGGCTTGATTTCTTATAAATTAAAGTCAATTCTCTATATATTTTGGAAATGAGGCCTTTATCAGAACCTTTAACTGTAAAAATGTTTTCCCAGTTTATTGTTTCCCTTCTAATCTTATATGAATTAGTTTTATTTGTACAAAAACTTTAATTTTATATAATCAAAGTTTTCTACTTTGTGAATAATAATAATCTCTAGTTCTTCTTTGGACATAAATTCATTCCTCTTCCAGAGGTCTGAGAGGTAAACTATCCTAATGTTCCTCTCCTTTATAATCTCTTTTTGATACAGGCTCAGTAGAGACTGTTGGATCAAAGGGCATCCAGAGATTGACAGCCCTTGGGGCATAGTTAAAAATTGCTCTCCAGAAAGGATGGTTGAATCAGTTCACAACTAAGGAGATATGTTTGTTGGAAAACGTTAGAATACACATTCTAGAAATGTTCTTAGTTCAAAATTAAACTAGTAAACCAAGCACTTGGATCATCAAGGGAATCATTAGCTCAATATCATAGAAATCTATAAGTAATGATCTACACATTTAGGGAAACTGATCAGAAGATTAGCCTTCATTAATTAACCTTCTTGGTAAACATACACAGAGATGAGCCTTTGTTTGTGATTTTGATTGGATCTTACAATGGAAAGCATAACTGTGATTCTACGAAAACTTTCTCAGGAAAAAGACAGATCAAAGAGGAAAAAATAAAAGTAGGATTTTGCTACATTCTTATAGTTTTCTACAAAGGAAAAGGTCCTAAACAATTCTAGTTTCATCAATACCCAGAAAAGAAAGAAAAATTCCTTTGTCTCTGGAACAGCCAGACCAAAAAAGAGACAGAGAGCAGATCAAGAACAAATCCCCAGCTAATATTTTTTTTGTCAAAATAGGCCATATGCTTTGTCATATGTGCCTTCAGTTCTGTCCCTTGGAATGAGGCAATATTTATATGCCTCAAAACCTTTGTCTGCATATCACACTAGATATATAGGAGGGGAGTCTGACTCCTATGAAGTGACCATAAAGCAACCTCCTCTACCAATCCACATGATTCTTTTAAGACTTCCATCACCATTCAAATAACCAAAAAGGGCCATCTGTTAACTCTGACAATACCAAAGAAATTGAAGGTCTCCTGTGATATCCTGAACTGAGAGAGTAAAAGAGTAAAATGCTGTTTTTTTTTAGAAACTCATAGCAATCTTTTTAAAAGTCAAAGAATCAATTTTCAGTGAGACAGACTCCAATTGAGAAGGATCAATTGCAAAAAGAATCAGAGTAATAGGCATGAGATACTGGCACTGGAAAATCCTGAAGGAAAAGGCTTCTGCCAAAGAAATGGAGAAAAAATGAGCTGAAGTAAAAGTTGGAGGAATGAGAAGAAAGTGAAACAAAAGAGGCATTAAAAAATTAAGGAAGAGATGACTGTGTGTTTATGATCCTGGAAGTGGGGGTTAAAAGAATCCTATAAGTTTATTAAGTGCAGAGGACAAACAAAGGACAAACAACAACAACAACAATATACTCTATCACCAGGAATGATATCTCAATGATTGCAGGATATGATATTACAGTGCCTTGGGTATTCAACTATTACATGTCCAAATTGTTATAAATTTTTTACAGAAGATATAAATAGCACTAAATGAATGTACCATAGATGTCCAGCTACATATTGGCTAAATTAACTTTGCCACCTACACAAACTATAATAAAGACTCCAGCCTACTTCACAACAACATTGCAAATTGTTGGACAGAAGTAAGTGAATTCCTCAGCTTTTAGACTGAGGAAGTAAAATATTACATTTAAACACCCTATCAGATGTTCTGAAAGATGTCTTTGGATTCCTCACTGAAAGCCATTTGCCAAGAAACACACATACACACACATACACACTCACACACACATACACACAAACACACACACACACTTTATATATATCAACAGTTGAGAATATTTAGACAGTTTTCATCCAATTTCTAAATACACAAGTTCCAGACATACAACAAACATGAGATTAATTGATAGAATTTGACTTGCTGTACTCAACACAGAATCTAATTAGTCCATCCGGTTCTACACCTAAGACTAGGGAAGTTAAGGTCACAACAAAGATTTAGTGGCCTGTTGTTTTAATATCTCTTTTCCTTCTTTATGTAACAAAACACCATTCTTTTTATTCTTTAAATCAATAATTCTTATTATTTCCTGTACATTTGTACATTTCTCAAAGTTAGGCTGTGCTATGAAAATTTCTTTTTCTCTATTCTTCTCTATGTGATAACACCTCATTGTTATCATAAAACCTTTGGCATTATCTGCTCTTCCCTTCCCAGTTTGTGGTAGAGAGGTGGACTTTCTCAACAATGCTACATTTTTTACATACAACTCAAATTCCATCCCCCCATCTTTTCAAACAATAACCTCTAATTATCCTCAGTAATCCTCCCTTCAATTTCTCACCATCTACTAATTCCTTTCCTATTGCCTACAAATTCATTCAAGTGACTCCAATCCTGGATATCATCCTATATCTCTCTCCTTCCTATCTTAGCTACCCCCTAAAATCAGATTTCTAAGTTAATTTATCTGCAACTATTCTTTCCAAAATTATAAACTCCTTTTTGCAAAATGTAATTGCCTCTTCTCAGTCCTCTTTCTTTTTTATTTTCTGTAACATTTGATTGATTCTGTTAATCACCTTTTCCTGCAAAATCTCTACTCTGGCTTTTCATATTTTTCTTTCTTTGTTCTCTTACCTATATGACCACTTCTTTCCAGTATTTTGACTGATTGATCATCCATGGTGCATCTACTGTTAAGTATCTCCCAAGTCTCTTTCCCAGATCCTTTTCTTTTCTCTCTTTGTACTATTTCTTGATTACCTCATCAGCTCCCAAGAGTTCAGTTCCTTTCTCTATAAAGATGACTTCTGCATCTATTATCTGCACATGTAGTATCTTTCCTAATCTCACATTTTGAAATTTTCATTAGGCATTTCAAACTAGATGTTCTAGAATCTAGATAACCTTTAGGTTGTCTATATAACCTCTAGTCAGGGTTCTCAAACTACAGCTGCAGGCTAGATGCAGCTGCTAAGGACGTTTATGCGGCCCACCAGGTTATGGCAAATGGGCTGAGGGGTGGAGACAGAGTGTGAGTTTTTGTTTTTACTATAGTCCGGCCCTCCAACAGTCTGAGGGACAGTGAACTGGCCCCCTATTTAAAAAGTTTGAAGACCACTACATTATCTAAAAAGTAGATAACCTCAAATTCAGCATATGCAAAGCCAACTCATTCTTTCCCCTCAAACCCAATCCTTTTTTTGCTCAAGGCACTACTATCCTTTCAGTCAATCCAGTCCATTTTACCTTTGACTCTTCACTCATTCACCACATATATCCAACCCATGTCCAAATCTAATTGCTTTGATCTCTACAATATTTCATATAAGTTTATTTTCAAACAACTACCATCCTATTTCAGATTCTCATAATCTCTCCTAAAACCATTAAAATAGCTTCCTATTTTGTCTCTCTGACTTTTACCCCTTCCCACTTAAATTCTAATTTTCACACAGTTACAAATTGATATTCCTAAAATACAATTCTGTTTGTCATCCATCTGCTCAACAAACTCCTATTGCCTCAAAAATCAAATATAAATGACTCTGCTTCTTAAGTCTCTTTTAATTTCATCTCTTCCTATTTTTTCTAGTTTTCTTATGCTTTACTCCCTTTCCTCGGCTTAGAGATATAGCCATACTGGATTAATTTACATCTCACCCTTTCATAACTTCATCAAACACCTGATTGTCACTCTGACCTATATTCCCTATCCACCTCCACTTCAAATTCTGTTTCCTTTGAGATTATCCAAGAAAAATATTCTTGGTTGTCACAATTACTGATACATCTCCTCTCAAGAATATCTTACATTCATTTTGTATCTGTTTGCTATATAATTATGTCCAAACATATTATCTTTTCTATTAGAAAATAAATTCTTTGAGGACAGGGACAAGTTTGGTTGTTTTGTTTTGCTTTGCTTTTTCTTTGTATTCCCTTAGGTTTAGTACATTGAGTGACCCATGCAAACAAATAATAAATGTTAATTGATTGATTGATGATATTGTACACAGAAAAATAGGCTTGACTTATGTGCTCTGAACTCAGAAATGGATTTCTGAGGTGTGAACTTGCTTAACAGTTAATATGGTTCTTTGGCCACATCAACTGTTCCAAATTGTATACTAAGCAATGAGCAATTATGCAATGGCTTCTAGTCTAATTGCAATTTTTTGATCAAAAGACAGATTATATAACAGGTTTGTTTCTGTGATTATAGTTTCATTTAGCATGTTTACAGAACTACTTAAAATGTTATTGGAACTATTCTTTTGTTCTGAAAAAGGAAACCAAGGAAAAGAGTTATGAACATAGTAGCCCAAACTTCTTCCTAATCAAAGAGAACAAACTAGGAAAGAAAGGAGGAGCCAGGGCTTTGGGAGAAAAAGGGAGAAGGGAAAGAAGAGCTTCTTGTAATTAATTTGTAATGGCTTCCTAGAACCAGAGATGTTTTAAAATCATTTTTATTTATTTCATTAAATATTTCCAATTACATGTAAAAAATTTAACAGCCATTCTTTAAAAATTTGAATTCCTAATAATCTCCTTATCTTCATTGCCTCATCTTCCCTTAATACATAAAACAATTTTATTTGGATAACACATATGAAGTAAAGCCAAACATTTTCCCATGGTAACCATGTAGATAAGAATATACAAACAAAACAACAGAAAATAAAATGATTTTTAAAATATACTTCAACCTACATTCAGATTTCATCAGTTGTCCCCCTGAAGATAAACTGAAGTTTTTATCATGAGTGCTTCAGAATTTACTTGGATCATTATCTTGGTCAGAATAACTATTTTTTTACAATTGATCATTCTTATAATATGTTGTTACTGTGTATAATATTCTCCTGGTTCTGCTTTCTTCATTCTGCATCAGGTCATGCAAGTGTTTCCTGGTTTTTCTGAATCCATCCTGTTAGTCATTTCTCATAGCATAATAGTATTCTATTACAATTATATGTCACAACTTGCTCAGCCATTCTTTGATTGATAAGCATTCCCTTGACTTGCAATTCTTTGCCATCACAAAAAAGCTGCTATAAATATTTTTGCACATATAAGTTTTTTTCTCTTCTCTTTGATATCTTTGGGATACCATTTTGAAAAACAATTTGAACAAAATGGTTGGATTAGTTCACAAGTCCACCAACTGTACATTATTGAAGCAATTTTTCCGCATTCCCTCCAGCATTTGTTATTTTCATTTTCTGTCATGTTGGTCAATCTAATAATTGTGAAGCAGTATCTTAGAATTATTTTAATGTGCATTTTTCTAATCAATAATAATTTAGAGTATTCTTTCATGTGACTATTAATAGCTCTGATTTTTCATTTTGAAAACTGCCTGTTCATATCTTTGCTTATCAACTGGGGAATGGCTCTTATTTTTATAATTTTGGTTTAGCTCTCTATGTATTGGAGGAAAAAGGCCTTTATAAGGGACACTTAAGGTAAAATAATTTCCCAGTTTTCTTTTTTTCCTTCTAATTTTGAATTCATTAAATTGTGTGAATGCTTTTTAATATCATGTTGTTAAAATTATTTCCTTTATATCCTGTGATCCTCTCTATCTCTTATTTGGTCATAAATTCTTTTCTTGTCCATACATCTAAGAAGTATGGACATTTTCTCATGTTCCCCTATTTTATATATAATATCCTTCTTTATGTCTAAATTATATATCCATTTTGAGCTTATCTTGGTATACATTGTGAAATGTTGGTTTATGCCTGATTTCTGCCAAACTGCTTTCCAGGTTTCCCAGTAATTTTTGTCTAATGTTGAGTCTTACCCCAAAGCTAGGAACTTTTATTTTATCAAACAACAGTTTACTATGATAATTTACTATCGTGGATCATATACCAACTCTATTCCATTGATCCACCACTCCATTTCTTAGCTGTTACCAGACTGTTTTGATGATTACTACTTTGTAATGGTAAAACCTGAATCTGGTAGGCCACCTTCCTTCATATATTTTTCATTGATCCCCTTGATATTCTTGACCCTTTATTCTTTCAGATTAATTTTGTTACTCTTTTTTCTAGCTGTTCAAAATAATTCTTTGATAATTTGATTGAAATGGTACTGAATAAGCAAATTGATTTACATAGAATTCTCATCTTTATTGTACTGACTCAGTCTGCCACTGAATAGTTAACATTTCTCCAATTGTTTAAATCTGTCTTTATTTCTGTAAAAAGTGTTTTGTAGTTGTGTTCATATAATTCCTGAGTTTATCTTGGCAGGTAGACTCTGAAGTAATTTATTTGTCTGTTATTATTTTTATGGAATTTCTTTTTCTATCTCTTCTGTTTGGTTTTGTTAGTGGCATATAGAAATAATGACAATTTACAGGGCTTTATTTTTTATTCTGCAACTTTGCTGAGCTTCAACCAACTTTTTGTTTGATTCTCTAGGATTTTTTAAAGTTCTTCATCATATCATTTGCAATGAATGTTAGCTTTGTTTCTTCGTTGTCTGTTTTTATTATTTCAATTTCCTTTTCTTGTTTTATTGCTATAACTTGCAACTCTAGTATAATATTGAATAATAAGGGTGATAATAGATAGCTTTTCTTCATTCCTGATCCAAATGGGAAAACATAAAGTTTATACCCATTACAGATGTTTGTGCTTAGTTTTAAATAGGTACTACTCTTCATTTTTAGAAAGATTCCATTGATTTCTATGTTTTCAAGTTTTGTTTTATTTAAAAGGAATTGGTATTGGTTTTTGTCAAAAGATTTTTCTTCATCTATTAAGATAATCTTATTTCTGTTGATTTTATTATTGCCATGATCAATTATACTGATAATTTTCCTAATATTGAATCATCCTTGCATTTCTGGTATAAATCCCTCCTGAAAATAGTGTGTGATCTTTGAGATATATTGCTATGTCTTTGTTTGCATTTTATATATCATTTTTGCATCAATATTCATTAAATAAATTTTGTCATAAGAGAATTTGGTAGCTATTTATTCAAATATTTTACTGGTACTGGAATTGATTATTCTTTAAATATTTGTCAAAACCCTTCTGCATCTGGAATTTTTTTCTTAATTACCCATCAATAGATTGTTCAATTTATTTTTCTAAGATAAGATTATTTAAATATACTATTTCCTCTTCTATTAATTTGGGCAGTTTATACTCATCAATATTCATTAATTTCACTTGGATTGTCACTTTTACTGGAATATAATTGAGAAAAATAACTCCCAATAGATGCTTTGATTTCATCTTCATTGGTGGTACATTCACCCTTTTCATTTTTGGGGACTGGTAATTTATTTATCTTTTTTCTTTTGTAAAAATGAAATTAACAAATAATTTATCTATTTTGTTGTGATTTCTCCAACAAAGTTAGCTCCCAATTTTATATATTAGATAATATTTTTTTACTTTCAATTTTATTAATCCCTTCTTTTATTTTTAAGATTTTCATTTTGGTGTTTAATTGAGAAATTTTAATTTGTTGTTTCTCTATTTTTTTAGTTTCATGCCCAATTCATTGATCTGTTCTTTCTTCCTTTTACTGGTAAATGCATTTAAAGATAGAAAATTTTTCCTAAGTACTGCTTTGGCTGTGTCTCACAATTTTGAAGTTACTTCATTGTTATAATTCTCTTTATTTAAAATATTTATTGTTTATCTGATTTGATCTTTGATTTATTTTTAAGGATTATATTATTTAGTTTCCAACTAACTTTTAATCTTTGCTTTTTAAGGTTTTTTTATTATTAAATGTAATTTTATTGCACTGTGGTCTGAAAAGCAAACCAAAATTCTCATAAAATCCTGATGAAACTGAAGTCAGTATGGCAAGTGAATGAATTTGAAAGGTATCACCAAATATCCTTGTTTACTAGAGAGGAAGTCTTAATTTATCTGTTATCTTTTGATTTTGCTACAAATTTTTTTTCTTGGTCCTCTGTCTCCTCAATAGAAAGGCAGAATGGCACAGTAAAGGAAGCTGCCCTGGAAGCCAGAAAGACAAATACTGGTTGCATGATCCTAGGTAAGTTACTTTACCTCTCAATACCTCTAGTCTACTTTAAAACTTTATTTCAGAAAAGTTTTAAAACCATATGATGGAAGAAATTTCCTCACTGGTAATTCATTACACTAATAAAATCACAGGTCTATTCATATTTCTATTTGCTTAATTATATTTTTATATCATTCTTTGCACAGAGGTCATAATCAAACATATACCTAAGTCTACTTAAAGTCTAATATTTGTTTCTCAGTAGATAGATACCTTATGATTGTATTTTAAGAGATTCTAATGTTGTAAAATTAACAGCCAAACAGTATTACTAAAAGAATATTGATCTTGAGAAATATTTCTTTTTGTGTTAGGAAGCATTATGGGATTGTAAGCCCTGCTCAATATACCAAATGCAACCCAACCTATTTTCTTCCTACTAATTACCTCTAAATCAAACTAAGGAGACATCTGTAATATATATTTGCTAAACTAACTAATATTAGTATATTTTATTATTAGATATTATGTATTATGTATTTTATGCATTTAATATATCCTATACAAAATATTAAGTGATATCTTTTGTATAATTATAGATCACACTGAAAAGGCTCTATCATATTCTGAGGTTTAATGTACTCTATATAATAGTCTTCATAGACAACCACTTCTGTTTTAATTATTACCTTTTATGAAAAAATATAATTAATGCCAGAAAAGTCTGCTCACTTTGGCACATAGGCATTTCTTTTATGATAAATCAAGTCCTATATATTACAATGAGGTCTCAAATTGTAGATTATTCCTGGTCCTACCCTGTGGCAGTTTCTGTCCTGAACTGGAATTGTGGGAGTCCAAAAGAAAAGGCTTCTGCTAATTTTTAGCTAAAATCAACACTGCAGAATTCTACTGCAATACTCTAGCCAAAAGAGAGCTCAGTATGAATCAGAGGTGAAATGTGGAAATGACTGCATCTGATCATGAAAAGTTAGGCTCAGAAGAGAGGTAGATAGCCTGAAAGGGAAAGATCAAAGGAAGAAGGAAAGAATGGAAGAACAAAGGAAAGAAGAAAGGAAGGAGGGAGGGAGGGAGAAAAGAAAGAGGAGGAAAAGGAGGGAAAGAAAGAAGGAAAGTTAGAGGGAGAAGGGAAGAAAGGAAAAAAGGAAGGAAGGAGAGAGGGAAGGAAGGAGAGAGAGAGGGAAGGAAGGAGGGAAGGAGGGGAGGAGAAAGGGAGGGAGGAAGGGAGAAAGTAAGGGAAGTAACAGAAGGGCAGGAGAAAGGAAGGAAGGAAGGGAGCACTGGAGGCAGGGGGACAAGGAGAGAGGGAGGGAGGGAGATTGGTCAAAATGGACTTTGAGGAACTAGGAAACAACCATGATTTAGGAGTCAGAATGAAGTGTTCAGTCCAAGAATAAAAGAGTCTAAGTTCCAGTTAAAAAAAAAAAACACCCAGTTTGCCATATTTGATCTAATGTGGTTTTATAGTCAGCAAGCTTTCATGCAATAGGCACTGCTTTTCCTGTCTCACACTTAATGCAGCTTATTGGACAGCTCCTGCTTCCACTGAAGAGTTAGTAACTAAGAAAATAGCCATCTCTAAGCAGCACCAGGATTGCAGCCTCTGGTGTATAGTAATACAAAGGAATTCAATTTTTAAACCTTGCCTAGGGTGTACAAATGCCTTATCTCGGCTCTCATCCCAGTGCAAATTAATACATTGGCAGACTAATTTATAATTCAGTCTCTTGTATGTTTGGCTAACATAAATCAATTCCCCTGAGTTCAATCCCCTCTGGATAGACTGATATTTTTATTTAATTGGTATCTCTACCATCAGAGACACCTCTACCATCAACTGACAGAACCTTGCTTTGTATGCCCTATAACAGTCTTCCTGTATTCATCATTTTATCATAAATGCCACCTCAAAATGTCTATGATTAGTGTAAGAAAAGGAAAAGAAAATATTTAAGAAAAAAAGAGAACAAGAACTTAATTATATGGCACTTATCTTGTGCTAGACATTTTTTTTTGCAAATATCTAATTTAATCCATGAAAAAAATGCCCTTTAAGGAAGGAGCTATTATTATCCCCATTTTGCTGTGGAGGAAACTGAGACAAACAGAGGTTGTGATTTGCCCAAGGTCACACAGCTAATAAGTACCTGAGTCCAGATTTGAAGATAACCTTACTGACTCCAAGCTTAGCACTCTAATGACTGTGCCTGAGACGCCTATTATTTTTTGAAGAGAATCAAAGAGAAAATATGCATCAAGAGACAAATCACTTTCACATTCAAGGTCTAAAACAATTCTACCCTTAAATGAGTCTAAGAAATATCACTCTTCTTATTTTAAAGAAAAACCAAGGTCCAATGTTTCAAACTACTCAAGTGGTGCAATCATGATTCAAGCCCAAGTCTTTTGACTTCAAAGTCTTATATTCTTCACTGAATCACATTGGCATTTATAAAATTATCAGTTGAAGCAGAGAAAGAGGAGTAATAGGGAAAGAGATGGAGAAAGGAGGAGATGGGTAGTAAAATAGAAAATGTGTTTTAGAAAAAAAGGTCAATAAATTTATTCTATTGTTTTAGCTTAGAGATAGTTATCAAAAAAGGACTTCAAAAAATGCCCCACTTATTTGTCAGTACTTTCATCACCAAAAGAAAATAAATTATCAAATGAACCTCAATAATGGTTTTTTTTCATAAATTTGGGATGCTTAAGTGCATAAAACTGTACTCTGTAGTAGAGAGTAGGCAAATCAAGCTGTATGTCAGGAACACTAAAAGTCATGACGTGTAGAAATTGTCAAAGACACAAATATAGTCTCCATAAATAATGATTTTAGATAGAACATTTTTGTTTGTTCAGATATTTTATTTCCCTCTACTGAGTAACAGATGTCATAATGTAAAACCCCCTAAGTGAATGAACTATGGTTTTCCCTCAGCTATTTATCATGTCACTTTAAGTCACAAAGTATAAGAGATCCAGAAAAAAAGAGTATGTTTTTCCTAGGGTATATGATGAGCACTATTGATTTAGCATAGATCGGCTTCTTTCCAGAGCAAGGAAGGATACAGTCTTTTAATCAAGACAAAGACTTTATTGTGACCCAAATTAATATTTTCAAATGATAAACTCTAATCAGCTTTATAGATTAATAATAATGATAAACTCTAAAGCTGATTGTCCATTGCATTTCTACCTATGGCTTGGAGGACCCTGAGTCTCTACAATTATAAGTGATGAGTAGATCTTCAAACGTTTAATATTTACACCAATATCTTCAATTTTATAGCATAAATGAACAGACAAGGCTACAAGCCTATGGACATAGAAAATTCATCAATCCTTTCATAGGATGGGTTGGAGAAGTCGTACAAAATGGAAGAAAGACATTATAAATAGTACAAATATTCCCAGCAACAGTGGACAACTAAAAGTCTAAGTTGGAAGTAAGACTCATTTCTCCGCTGATGTTGAGAACCCACCTTACTTTCTCCCCAAGAGAATTAACCTTAGATCCTTCTCATTGTATCAGACCAGAAGAGCTTGTCTTCTTATGCTTAGGAAATATTAGGTACTCCTATGCCTCCCAAGTCAAGGACAATTTTAGTGCCATCCAGCAATGGTCAGACCCTTTGACCACCATTTTAAAAGAAAATGTTCTCTCTTTGTAGAAGGAATTTTATCAACCATTCATTCTATTTGCCTGAGATACAACCTCACATCTCTCAGATTGATTAATATGACATTTTTCCATATGACTAGAAGTGTCATTTAAAAAATTATCTGAAAATTGTCTGTTTGTATCCTTTGGCCATTTATATGAGTGATCATTTCTTAAGAATATTTTTGTAAAGATTCTTTTCTCAAATGCAGGTTACACTAGATGATTGCTGTGGTCTCTTCTAGTTCTAAAGTACCATGATTCTATGTAATTAGGTTTACAAAATACTTTGACATATTTTATCTCATTTTTCCTCTTAACAATCTTATGAGATAGGTGCCATCCATACCCCTATTTTACATTTTAGAAAACTGAAGTGCTGAAAAACTAAATGACTTAGCCAAGGTAAAACAAACAAACAAAACCATGTTTCTTAGTCAGGATTCAAATGCAAGCCTCGCATTTCCAATTCCCTTATTTTACCCACTATGCCAACTACTTCTAATTATTATCTTAAAAGAAGTTGCTCAGAACCAATAAGGTGAAAAGATTGTACATCATATGAGGAAGTGTCTTGGATAGTCTTTTCTTAGCCTTCCTCTCTCATCAGTTTTCCAAGATTGAAAATTCTCTTTATCACCAGTTCATGTTAACATTTCTCCTTGTATAGAGGAAATGAGAAAGCATTTTAATTTGTTAAGAACCTATCTCCTTAGTATGGTTGAAATCTGAAAACCTGGCCCAATATACTGCTTTTATGGAGTTAATTATCTTGGAAGGAGAGAGAAATAGTCAGATGAGAACTTTCTCTTCTAGAGGAATGTAACTATTGGGATAAGTAGGAAAATGATGTTTCTTGTATCTCTGTTCTATTCTATATTGCCTATGCCCTGAATAAGCCCCACCACTGAGAAGCCCAAACTTCAACAAAAAGACTGCTAAAGAATTTAGTGATACTAACTCTGTGTAATGAGGTCAATGACAACTGTTTTTGAAGACCAAAGCAAAATTTCTGAAACATTTCTTTTACACTCAGCTCTGTTTTTGCTGATCTTTCTGACCATTTATTTTATTAAAGTATAAATTTAGAATAATAAATGTGAGGGGAGTAAGAAGAGAAATCAGGTAGGACCATCATGACAGGGGACTGTAACAATGAGATGAGGTGGATGATTGTATCTTAATTGCATTTCTGTCCCCTGCATAGTGCATTGTACACTATGTTTTGGTTTGATCTTCATATCTCTAGAGCCTAACATGGTATTTTGAACATACTGCCACTTAACAAATGGTTGTTGAGTAAATATGTACAAGAAAGATGATACTGCCCTCAATAGAAGATTCAGGGAGGGAGTTAACACTTAAAATTTTATGTTACCTTGAATGCTTATTGGGGACCTTATTAGGTTTTTGACACTAAGATGTGATATAGATAGATAGATAGATAGATAGATAGAGATAGATAGATAGAGATATAGATATATAGATATATGTATGTATATATGCTATAGTGAGATATTTTTCCAGAGTAAACTCTGTGTGGGAATAGTTATTAAAAGACAAATTATCATTTGGTTCTGCCTCAAGATAGAAACTGGTTTCTGTGAGCCCATGGCCTGAAGGATTGGAAGGGCTGGAGAATAGTTCTTGTATATATGTATGAGATAAAATATGTCAAAATATTTTGTAAATCTAATTACATAGAATCATGGTACTTTAGAACTAGAAGAGACCACAGCAATCACCTAGTGTAAAAGTAGCAACCTCTCTATTAGACTTGAGTCCAGAGATAAGATTAAACTACAGCAAGTTCAGCTGCAATACTGTTTACAACAGGCAGTGAATCTTATAAACTGATAATGTTTGAGAGAACAAAAATTCCAATTTAAAGTCTGGCTTTGCTAGCCAGAGACCTGTCAAGATGGGTACCATTGATTGATGACTGTAGGTCAGCATGTCCAATGGGACCAAGTCATGCGTCTGATGCATCTGAGTTGTTATGTAAGAATCCAGATGAGGTTTTGTCCTTCATGATATCACTCTTCTATGGTACCACTGCTAACTGAACCTAGAACTTAGAATAATATTGCTTTAATTAAAAAGTTCTTGAGCTGTAGTCCCTAAGTTTTTTATATGCCTCTGTTTCTACTCTCATCTGTTAAACAAAGAATAAGTCCTAAACAGATCTTACTTAACTTTTCTGCTTAACTCAAGAAATGAATAAAGTAGTGATTGTGAAGATAAGGAAAAGAAGGAAGAGGGAGAGGAGGAGGAAGAAGAGAAGGAGGAGGAAGAGAAGGAAGAGGAGGAAGAAGATAAAGAGAAGAAGGAGTAGGAGAAGAAGAGGAAGAGGAAGAAGAAGAAGAAGAAGAAGAAGAAGAAGAAGAAGAAGAAGAAGAAGAAGAAGAAGAAGAAGAAGAAGAAGATGATGATGATAATGATGGTATGACAATGATACATTTACTTGTGAACAAACTTGTGATTATATTGTTCCCCAGCAAATGACATTTCATAATGTTGTACTAATTAAGCCAGAAGGGGTCAGAGATGAAGAAGCTGAGAGATCATAGGGAATATTTCTCAGTGTCTCCCAGGAGTTAGAAGGAAAAGAAAGACTAAAAATCGTTTTGTCCCAATAATTTTCTAATCTACTGTCACTACTCTATATCTTTCAACTGGACCTCCAAAGAACCTAATCTGCAGGAGTTTTGAATGTCCTCCTTTTAAATCTCTTTCTATGGGTATTGCAATTAAATTAATAATTCTTTTGCTTCTAGAAAGTATAAATTGACTACTCTAATAGTCTTCTCACCATCCCTTAGATGTTTCAGACCAAAACATCCTTTTAGAGCTCCCTCTCTTCTCTCCCTCCCCCATCAGAAGGGTAAATTACTTGAATTCAATAACTGTCTAGCTTTTGCATTTGTATCTCTTGCTCTTAGCATAGAACCTAGAACATAGCACTTAGTGAATAAATTTCATTTTATTCACTCATTTTATCCAAATTATTTTGCAGTACTATAAACTGATACTGTAACTTCCCCTAAAAGTTAACTTAAGACACAGACCTTATGGTTGATAATGATCTCCTTGGCATCAGTCTGGTTTTGTACTCAGTTAAAAAGACCAGCATCTTGTTGTTTTTCACTATTGTGAGACTACTTATCTGTCTTCTATATTTCATAGTATCATAGAATTAGAATGAGAAGTACTTCAGAAGCCTTCTATTCCAACTCTCCATATTGAAGATAAAGAAATGGAGTTAGAAAATATAGATGACTTATCCAGGATCATACAGCAAATAAGCATTGGAAGCAGTATTTGAACCCAGGTCTTTTAATGTCAGAAGCCAGTACTTTTTCTCTCCTGCCTCTAATTTATTTGTGTACTTTTTTGAATTCTCTGCATTTTCTATGGTATAAAAGAAATGTTTTTATCTACCTCTACCTATCAGTCAAAATACATCTATCAAGTATCCACTAGGTATTAATAAGCTAAGGGCAAGAAATATAAAGAAAGGGGGTAAAAGTCCCTGCTCTCAAGGATTTCACAAAGTAATGAGAAAAACAATCTTCCAGCAACTACATACAAACAAGCTAAGTACAGGATAAATATGAATAGCTAACTGAAGAAAGATACTAAAATTGAGACTGGGAAAAGCTTCCTGTAAAAGATGAGATTTTTTTAAAGTTAATATTTGAAGGACATCAGGAGGCAGAAATGAGGAGAGGAAATTCCAAACATGGGGAGCAGTCAGCAAAAATACAGGAACCAAGATAAGGTATGTTTTGTTCAATGGAATAGCAAGAAGGCCAGTGCCATTGCTTTGAAGAGTATATATTTATGATTTTCATGTAAATAGTTTGCATAACTTCACATGCGCCTTCTCAACATGGGGGGCAATGGGAGGGGGCAGGCAGAAAGGAAGAGAATCTGGAGCTCAAAGTTTTAAAAACACATGTTTAAAAATGTTTTAAAAATTGTAACAGAGGGAAAATATTTGTTTTTAATTAAATAGTTTTTCCTAAGTATTGTTTGGCTACAGATACCAACATAGATACTGGATTCAGAAGGACCTGAGTTAAAATCTGACCTTAGATACTTAACGCTTACTAGTTGTGACCCTGAACAAGTCACACTGCTTAGACCAAAAAATAAAGAATTATTATAAAAAGGAGGGGATATATTTGTTGAGGCAGATAGGTATAGTGTGAGGCTACTACGAGATCTAAAAAGACTGGAAAGATAGGGGGAGATAAGGTTATCAAGGGCTTGAACAATGAATAGAATTTTATATTGATCCTGGAGGCAATGGGGAGCAACTGGAGTTTACTGAAGAGGTGGATAACTTGTCCATTTTTGTGGGTGAATGGAAGATGGGCTGGAGTGGACAGAGACTTGAGGAAGACCAACCAGCAGCTTACTGCAAGTATCTGCACTAGGATCATGGAAATATCAGAGGAGTAAGGGTGGATATTGAAGAAATGCTGCAAAGGTGAAGTCAACTAGTATTGGTCACAGCTTAGATATGGGGGCAGTGGTAATAGACAGTACAAAGTAAAGAATGACACCTAGTTTGTGAGTCTGGGAAACTTGGAAGATGATACTGCCCTCAATAGAAGATTCGGGGGGGAGTTAACACTTAAAATTGTATGTTACCTTGAATGCTTATTGGGAACCTTATTAGTTTTTTGATACTAAGATGTGATATATATGTATATATATATATATATATATATATATATATATATATATATATATATATATATATATATATGTATATATCCGTTCAAATGCCCCATGGTATCTGCCCCCTAATCCTGCTCTTTCAGTGGCTGCTGCACTCCATTTAACATGAACAGTTATTTATATTGTTCTTTAAAAATATCTGATTTCACTTCCATCAAAGGGACTATATTCCCTCACCATAGAATTCTACCATCAAAGTAGAAGGTGTCTTCTACATCACCTACTCTAATCTTCTCCCATCATACAGAGCAGAAAATTTTTGAGGTCGTGCAGATAGTACCTCCATTGAAAGAGATGAAAACAAAAGTGATTAGAGATCCTTATATTCATTTAAAATAGTTGTCATTATTTTCCAAGTCTTCTTTTAAGACAAATATACATATAAACATAGAACCTTAGAGGGGAAGAGAGAATGACGCATGTTTTTAGAAATATATCTTCCATATTTTGCCACAATTCCTGGAAAATATTGTAAATCTTAGAATTATAGAGTATCTGAATTTCCCATTAAAAAATACAAGTTACATCTAATATAACTTTCTCATGATGTAAGAGAAATAACATGAATATGTAGCTATTAAGTAAATGATAATCAATTAATGACAGTGATTTGTTTCAAATAGAGATTATGTGTTTTTATTATTTTTATTTCAAGGTTCTCAAATAGCATCTCTTTTTATGTACATTGTATCATTGATTTTTAAATACAACATACACTTTCTTTTTAAAAATTTTTATTTTATAATTATAACTTTTAAAAAATTTATTTATTTATTTATTTATTTTTATTAATTTTTATAATTATAACATTTTCTTTGACAGTACATATGCATAGGTAATTTTTTGTACAACATTATCCCTTGTACTCCCTTCTGTTCCGAGTTTTTCCCTTCCTTCCCTCCACCGCCTCCCCTAGATGGCAGGCATTCCCATACATATTAAATATCTTATATTATATCCTAGGTACAATATATATGTGCAGAACCTAATTTTGTTGTTGTTGTTGTTGCAAAGGAAGGATTGTATTCGAAAGGTAAAAATAATCTGAGAAGAGAAACAAAACAAAACAAAACAAAACAAAACAAAACAAAACAAAACAAAACAAAACAAAAACAAACAAACAAACAAACAAACAAAAAACAATGCTCTCAGTTTACACTCATTTCCCAGTGTTCCTTTTCTGGATGTAGCTAATTCTTTCCATCATTGATCAATTGGAATTGGATTAGCTCTTCTCTATGTTGAAGATATCCACTTCCATCAGAATACATCTTCATACAGTATCATTGTTGAAGTGTATAATGATCTCCTAGTTCTACTCGTTTCACTCAGCATCAGTTGATATAAGTCTCTCCAAGCCTCTCTGTATTCCTCCAGTTGGTCATTTCTTACAGAACAATAATATTCCATAACATTCATATACCATAATTTACCCAACCATTCTCCAATTGATGGACATCCATTCATCTTCCAGTTTCTAGCCACTATGAAAAAAGCTGCCACAAACATTGTGGCACATATAGGTCCCTTTCCCCTTTTTAGTATTTCTTTGGGATATAAGTCCAATAGTAGCACTGCTGGATCAAAGGGTATGCACAGTTTGATAACTTTTTGGGAATAGTTCCAAATTGCTCTCCAGAATGGCTGGATTTTTTCACAACTCCACCAACAATGTATTAGTGTCCCAGTTTTCCCACATCCCCTCCAACATTCATCATTCTTTGTTCCTGTCATCTTAGCCAATCTGACAGGTGTGTAGTGGTATCTCAGAGTTGTCTTAATTTGCATTTCTCTGATCAGTAGTGATTTGGAACACTCTTTCATATGAGTGGATATAGTTTCAATTTCATCATCTGAGAATTGTCTGTTCATATCCTTTGACCATTTATCAATTGGAGAATGGTTTGATTTCTTATAAATTAGGGTCAGTTCTCTATATATTTTGGAAATTAGGCCTTTATCAGAAACTTTAATTGTAAAAATATTTTCCCAATTTGTTACTTCCCTTCTACTCTTGTTTGCATTAGTATTGTTTGTACAGAAACTTTTTAGTTTGATGTAATCAAAATCTTCTATTTTGTGTTCAGTAATGATCTCTAGTTCTCCTCTGGTCATAAATTCCTTCCTCCTCCACAGGTCTGAGAGGTAGACTATTCTCTGTTCCTCTAATCTATTTATGATCTCATTCTTTACGCCTAAATCATGGGCCCATTTTGATCTTATCTTGGTGTATGCTATTAAGTGTGGATCCATATCTAATTTCTGCCATACTAATTTACAGTTTTCCCAATAACAAATTCATTCAAATAATGAATTTTTATCCCAAATGTTGATATCTTTGGGTTTATCAAACACTAGATTGCTATAGTTGTACCCTTTTTTGTCCTTTTGTACCTAATCTTTTCCACTGATCGACCGGTCTATTTCTTAGCCAATACCAAATGATTTTGGTGACTGCTGCTATATAATATAGCTTTAGATCAGGTACACCTAGACCACCTTCATCTGACTTTTTTTCATTAATTCCCTTGAAATCCTCGACCTTTTATTCTTCCATATGAATTTTGTTGTCATTTTTTCTAAGTCACTAAAATAGTTTCTTGGGAGTCTGATTAGTATATCACTAAATAAATAGATTAGTTTGGGGAGTATTGTCATCTTTATTATATTCGCTCGGCCTATCCAAGAGCACTGAATGTCTTTCCAAATATTTAAATCTGACTTTATTTTTGTGGCAAGTGTTTTGTAATATTGCTCATATAATTCCTGACTTTTCTTTGGTAGATGGATTCCCAAATATTTTATGCTCTAGACATTTGTTTGGAATGGAATTTCTCTTTGTATCTCTTGCTGTAGCATTTTGGTAGTGGTGTATAAAAATGCTGAGGATTTATGTGGATTTATTTTATACCCAGCAACTTTGCTAAAGTTGTGAATTATTTCTCATAACTTTTAATATAATCTCTGGGGTTTTCTAAGTATACCATCATATCATCTGCAAAGAGAGACAGTTTGATTTCCTCATTACCTATTCTTATTCCTTTAAGCTCTTTCTCGACTCTTATTGCCGAGGCTAGCATTTCTAATACAATATTGAAGAGTAATGGTGATAGTGGACAATCTTGTTTCACTCCTGATCTTACTGGGAAAGGTTTCAGTTTATCTCCATTACATATGATGCTGACGGATGGTCTTAAATATATGCTCCTGACTATTCTAAGGAATAGTCCATTTATTCTTATACTCTCCAGTGTTTTTAGTAGGAAAAGATGTGGGATTTCATCAAATGCCTTTTCTGCATTTATTGAGATGAACATATGGTTTTTATTAATTTGATTATTAATATGGTCAATTATTCTAAAAGTTTTCCTAATATTGAACCAGCCCTGTATTCCTGGTATAAATCCTACTTGATCAGAGTGTATTATCCTGGAGATGATTTTCTGAAGTCTTTTTGCTAATATCTTTTTTAAGATTATAGCATCAATATTCATTAAGGAAATTGGTCTATAGTTTTCTTTCTCAGTTTTTGATCTACTTGGTTTAGGTATCGGTACCATGTCTGTGTCATAAAAGGAATTTGGTAGGACTCCTTCATCCCCTATTTTTTCAAATAGTTTATATAACATTGGGGCTAATTGTTCTTTAAATATTTGGTAGAATTCACATGTAAATCCATCTGGTCCTGGTGATTTTTTCTTAGGGAGTTGATTAATAGCTTGTTCTATTTCTTTTTTTGAAATAGGACTATTTAAGCAATTTATCTCCTCTTCTGTTAATCTAGGAAGCCTATATTTTTGGAGGAAGTCATCCATTTCACTTAAGCTATCAAATTTATTGGCATAAAATTGGGAAAGGTTGCTCATTATTTCTCTAATTTCCTCTTTATTGGAGGAAAGATCCCCCTTTTCATTAGTAAGACTAACAATTTGATTTTCCTCTTTCCTTTTTCTGATCAGATTTACTAAAGGTTTATTTATTTTATTGGCTTTTTCATAAAACCAACTCTTGGTTTTATTTATTTATTCAATAGCGTTTTTTACTTTCAATATTATTGATTTCTCCTTTTAATTTTAGTATTTCAAGTTTAGTTTTTGGTTGGGGGTTTTTAACTTGAGCTTTTTAAGTTGCAGGCCCAATTCATTAATCTTCTCTTTCTTTATTTTGTTCAAATAAGCCTCTAAAGATATAAAATTTCACCTTATTACTGCTTTAGCTGCATCCCACAAAATTTGTTATGATACCTCATTGTTGTCATTATCTTTGGTGAAATAATTGTTTCTATAATTTGCTATAATTCACCCAGTCATTCTTTAAGATGAGATTATTCAGTTTCCAATTACTTTTTGGTCTATTTATCCCTAACTTCTTATTGAATGTAGTTTTTATTGCATTGTGATCTGAGAAGAAGGCATTTACTATTTCTGCCTTCCTGCATTTAATTTTGAGATCTTTATGTCCTAATATATGGTCAATTTTTGTATAGGTTCCATGAACTGCTGAGAAGAAAGTACTCCTTTCTATCTTCATTCAGTTTTCTCCAAAGGTCTATTATACTTAGATTTTCTAATGTTCTATTTACCTTTTTAATTTCTTTCTTATTTGTTTTGTGGTTTGATTTGTCTAATTCTGAGAGTGCAAGGTTGAGATCTCCCACTATTATAGTTTTTCTTCTTGCAGCTCTCTTAACTTTTCCATAAGGATGTTATGTGCTATACCACTTGGTGCGTATTTGTTTAGTATTGATAAGGCTACATTTTCTATGCTACCTTTTAGCAGGATATAGTTTCCTTCCTTATCTCTTTTAATTAGATCAAATTCTGCTTTTGCTTGATCTGAGATAAAGATGGCAAGCCCTGTTTTTTGGTTTACCTGAAACATATTAGATTCTGCTCCAACCTTTTACCTTTACTCCATATATATCTCCCTGCTTTAAGTGTGTTTCCTGTAAACAACATATTATAGGGTTCTGACTTTTGATCCAGTCTGCTATCCCACCTCCATTTAATGGGTGAGTTCATCTCATTCACATTTACACTTAAAATTTCTAATTCTTTATTTTCTGCCATCATATTATCCCCTGATTATGCTTTTTTTTTATCCCTTGACCCCCCTGAACCTCTTCCCCAATATTTAATTTATAGACCCCACTTGTGATGCACAGCCCTCCCTTTTAAGTATTCTCCCCCTCCTTTTAAGTCCCTTCCCCTTTCTTTTATCCTTCCCTTATTCCTCTTTTACTTTTCCCTTTTCCTCTCACCCCTTAAAATGTGGTGAGAGAGAATTCTCTGAAAAACAAATATGTCCATTTTTTACTCTTTGAGCCTACTCTGATGAGAGTAAGATTAACACAATATTTCTTCCCCTCTCTAAATTCCCTCTGATGTGGTAGATTTTCTGTGCCTCTTCCTGGGATGTAGTTTCCCTCTTTTTATCTCTCCTTCCTTTTTTTCTGATACTATCCCCTTCCCTTTACTACTTCCCTTTTTATGTTATATTGGTAAAATCAAATTATCCATGTGGACTTTCTATATATCCACAACAGAGATAAAGTTCTCAAGAATTCTTTTTACCTTTTTCTGCTTTTCTTCAGTCTTGTTCATGTAGATCAAATTTTTTAAGTCTGGTTTTTTTCTTAGAAACAAATGGAATTCCTCTATTTCATTAAATGACTATCTTCTTCCATGGAAGAAAATGCTAAACTTAGCTGGGTAGTTTATTCTTGGTTGCAATTCTTGTTCTATTGCCTTTCAGAATATCAAATTCCATGCCCTTTGATCCTTTAATATGGAGGCAGCCAGATCTTGCGTGACCCTTATTGTGGCACCTTGATATTTGAATTGTTTTTTCCTTGCTGCTTGCAATATTTTTCCTTAGTTTGTTAGTTCTGCAGCTTAGCCACAATGTTCTGTGGAGTTCTTATTTTAGGGTCTTTTTCATAAGGTGTTTGATGAATTCTTTCAACAACTATTTTTCCTTCTGTTTCTATTATCTCTAGACAGTTCTCTGTGACGATTTCCTGTAAAATAGAATCTAGGCTCTTTTTTTGATCATAGTTTTCAGGAAGTCCAATGATCCTCAGATTATCTCTCCTAGATGTATTTTCCAGGTCTATAGATTTTCCCAGTAAGTATTTGACGTTATTCTCTAGCTTTTCTTTTTTTTTTTTTTTTTTTTGTTTTGTTTGACTTATTCTTGGTTTCTCAATGAATCATTCATTTCTATTTGTTCCGTCCTGATTTTTAATGAGTTATTTTCTTCATTCACATTTTTTAGTTCTTTATGTATATGCCCAATTGAGTTTTTAAATGAATTATTTTGCTCTGTTGAATTTTTTCCATTTCACTAATTTTTTTAGTGAATTATTTTCTTTTTCCAATTCAGAAATCCTACTTTCTTGAGACTTTTTTTTATCTTTTCCAATTCAGAAATCCTACTTTCTTGAGAATTTTTTATCTTTTCCAATTCAGAAATCCTACTTTCTTGTGTTTTTTAACCTTTTGTGATTTTGTTTTCCTGCACCTCCTGTGAATTCTTTATTTTTTCCAACTCAAATTTCAGGACGTTGTTATTCTCTATCATAGCTTCTCTTTCCTTTCCCCATTTTTCTTCAAACCCTCTTAACTTTTTAATAGTCTCTTCTAGGAGAGAGTTATGTGATGGGGGGTAGGTATCATTCCCCTTTAGGATGTTATCTGGAGACTGTCTGGTGTCAGCTTCTTTGGGGTTGGATACCCCTCTTTCTCTGTGTAGAAGGTGTCAATCATTTTCTTCAGCTTCTTACTCACTGTTAAAAATCTGTTGGGGTTTGCCCTTGGAGTAAGAAGTTTATTTATTTATTTACCAGCTTCCTCCCAGATGGGAGATAGAATGCAACAACCCTGTGCCTGAGGGAAGAGAGAGTTCTGGGAGAGAGTTCCCTCCCCCTTCCCTGGAAATGCCTCAGAAGTGGTTAGCATGGCTGGGCTTTGAGGAGTGCCCAGTGAAGGACCCTGCTGTGTGGCCTAGCGACTGCCCTGAGGTTTAAGGCTGAACAGTGAAAGTGTCACAAACCCCAGTCAATGCCTCCTGAGGGATATCAGCAGCTGATGTGAAAAGCCCCTGCGCTCAAATAGGAAGTGTCTGCCCGGAAACCGAGGTCCCTGCTATGGAAGTTCAGCTTCTCTGGGAGTTCTGTTTCTCTGGGAATTCCTCTGCTGCTAGAATTCCACTGTCTTAGGCTGAGCCCTGCACTATGTGGATTAGAGGCTGCCTTGGGCTGTGTCCCAGCTGTTCAGGCTTTCAACTACCCCAAGGAGTAGCCCCAGGCAGCAAAAGGCATCTGCACAGCCATGCTGAGATCTATTAGGTTACTTCTGGGATTGGAATGGATTAAGCATCTGGCTTTATATTTTAAAGTGGCTTGATTTCTCTTCTGTACTGCTGTTTTATAAGCAGAGAAGAGCTAACAGCCTGTGACAGATTCCTCTATCTCAGTGGCTTCTCTGATCCCAGAGTTCTCCCCAGCCAAATCGCCACAGTGTGCTAGCACCCAGTCCAACCTTGTCTGTGCTGGCCTTTTTTTTTTTTTTTTCTTCCCCTCAGAACCGACCTTTTCTGTTGAAATTCCAGATTCTCTTGAGCTGGTAAGTTGTGCTTCTAATCCTTGTTGTTTTTCTCAGTCCAGTGTTATGTTTGAGGCTGATTTAACTAATTGGTAATGAGGGAAAAAGGGAGCTTACAAATCTTCTCCGCCATCTTGGCTCTGCCCCCAATTGAGTTTTTAATGAGTTGTTTTGTTCTATGGAATTTTTTTTTCCATTTCACCAATTTTAATTTTTAAAGAGCTATTTTCTTTTTCCAATTCACTAATTCTGTTTTTCAAGGATTTGATTTCTTTATCAAATGAGTGTGATGACTTATCCAGACTCTCTTGCCAAGCTTCCTTTTCCTTTTCCCATTTTTCTTCTAGCTCTCTTGTGAGAGTTTTTAAAATTTCTTTTATGAGAGTTTTGTGTGTTGAGAACCACATCATATTCTCCTTTGGGGATTCATTTAGAGAGAGTATGTTTTTAGTCTCCTCAGGTTTTGAAGTCTATTCTCTAACCATATAGAAGCTATCAATGGTTAGAGTCCTTTTTAATTTTTTTGCTCATTTTGTCAGAGAAGAATCAAAGAAATCAAACTAATAAGAAAAACAAATGCAGTCTGATTTTTTTTGTGGGGGGGGCACACTGGATGGTGTTACTAGGCTTCCTCTACAGACTGTGGGGGGAGCAGCAGTGAGGCACTAGCAGAACAGCAATGGCAGCGCTGTGTCTGCACTCTGAGACTCTGAGGCTTTAAGAGCATGCTGAGACATCCTGCGTGGGAGTGGCCAGGTCCTGAGAGAGACCCTAGCTTTTCGGGGTTATGGTCTTTACCTCCTGTGTTTACAGCTTCTCTGCAGATCTTGGCTTACTGCCAGGACAAAATATCTGCACTGTAGTAAAGTTCTTTCCACAGAAATGGCAGAAATCACACCCTTCCCCCCTCACCCACCCTGGTCTGCACAGTATGAGCTGCCTGCCATGCTCTCACTGCCGCTGCTTGCCATCAGCCTGTGCCTGATCTGGCCAGAGCAAAAACAGACCTTTTCTGGTGAATTTCAAGAATGTCTTCTGTTGGTAATTATTTGTGTGTTTTTTTTTTCAGTCAAGCACTAATTCTGAGGTTTGTCATGAAATAACTTGTGAGAGCAAAGATGGAAATTAAGTAGTTGTATGTGTCCTCTCCACAATCTTGGCTGGAAGTTTTCACAAATCCACTTTCAAAAGACTATTTCCTTCTGGACAATATACCTGCAAACTTAGGCTCAATGCTTTTCCCATTGTAGGAATTCAAATCACTTGTTGATTTCTTATGTTTGTCTCTAATTCTGATCTTTAAAACAAAAACAGTCTTTGATATCTTCGATTTGTTTGGATAGGTCCAATGTTTTTACCAGCCAAAGGAATTACTGAAGAATTTGACATAAAATTTGTAATTCAGACTTTGTGCTTTTACAATATAAGTAAAATTACATTAAAATTCTAATTCATTCTTTATTCATTAAACATGAATTCTATACAGAAGTATTATTAGGGAGGCTGGTAACTTTATTCACTCAAATAGATGTTATAACTCTGACCTGAGTATAGAGAGTATGTTTTGATTAAAGGTAAAACTTATCCTTTCCAAGAATTTAGGCAATTAATTTATTTTCTTCCTTCTCCCCTTTCTTTCTGTGAAGATTGGTGTATTATCTAGATTTTCTGTACCTTAAAATTGTTTATGCATTATTTTAAGTATTGTTTTTAAAAGCCAGTTCATAACAGACAAAATCTGGCCTAATTTAACTAATTTTGATTCATGTGTATTCTTAATTATGAGCAGGTGCTGAAAGAACATCATTTGTTTTTATTCTAAAGAAAGTAGAAAATATGAAAATTTAAGCTCTATTCCTAAAAGCCTAGGTTTTCTCCTTGAAAGACTAAGCCAAATTAAAAAATATATATATAATGGTTTTGATATATTGATTTTTACTAAACCACCCAAATTGCTAGACTAAGTTGAATTTGGGGTTTTCCTTCTTCCCTCAAGCTAAAATGAGCCAAAGTGTTGCTTTGCTATCTGGAAGAAAGCTGGGTTGTGAGTTCACATGACCTTGTCTACTCATCTTTCCTTCTCCTATCCTTGCCCCGATGAAGTTTTCTGCAGTGTGAATTGAAGGCAATGGCTAAGGAGAAGGAATTGTCTAATGAAAAGATAAAAATATGTAGCTAGCACCAGCTAACAAAAGCCACATTCCAAAGGAGGTACTAAATGTTTTCCCCTTTTGGCTTCAAACACAACTTCATAATCAGACAGATACACATATTATAGAGATAAGGTATGAAAAATGGAGGAAAGCTCCAACTATTTCCTCCTTGCCACCTTGTCCACCACCACTATAATCTACATAAAGTCTAAACAACTCTATGATGATTTCTTTCCAATTAGGAAAGTTTCCTTAGCAACCAGATTGTTAACTCATTAAATTATCTTCACTCTTTTATCAATCTTCAGGGATTAATCACATTGTATTCTCCTCCCAAATCATGAGCTAGTTGACAGGGACCAAGTTGGAATTACAAAAAAGAAAAAGAATAATAATGCTCAACTAAATTAACTCTGTTTTTGACTACATAGTATCAACTTCCTAAGCAGTCTGCAATGATGTGTTAACATTATCAAAAGATTAAGGACAAAGCTCCCAAATAAATTTAAAAAAAAATAGATGTCAAGTGGAAGTGATTTGGTGGAAGGAAAAAAAGCAGTATAATTGAGCTTCTCTCCTAAAACTTTTCCCAACACACCTATAAATTTCACCATACTGAATCTTGATAGAGAAATCCAGAATAAAGGGCACAGTAAGTCATTTATCCAGTTAAGCTTGGCCTAGGGGGACAGACAGATGGGTCTGTGGACTCTGAGAACAGGTCAGGTGAGGAGCATGGAATACACAGAACACACTAGTGCCCAATGAGAGGCTGTACATCAGAACAAGAAGATTCCAGACCTGAACCAGGCCACCCCCAGACCCATCCTGGGTGACCCACTATGACAGACTGCTGTAAAATGGCACTTTTGTTGCTCACTACCCAGTTTTGTATTATATATCTACAAAAGAGCAAAAAGAGAACCTGAGTAAGGGAATAGCGCTCCTTGTTGGCCTCAGACTATGTATTAAGAAAGGAAGAAGTTCAGAAGCTAAACATAACAGCAATATGGCTCACACTCCAGACACAAATCAAGCTCTCACTTTCTCAGTCTGCATCTAGCTCAATCTGCAGAGAAATAACAAGGTTAAAAATACCAGAACAAAAGGCAACTCACAATTCTATTACTCTAAGCCAACAGAGATGTTCAGCTATCTGAGAAGAGCAAAGTCTTGCAAAAAATCTCCTTTTGCTCAGACCCAAACCCAGGTTAGGAACTTCTAGGCTTCAGACCAGGATAGGATAAAAATCAAGACTTTTCTCTGGATCAGACCACTTTGGAAGCTCTGAGAGTATACAAGTTCTTGAGATCATGGAATAATACAACATGAAATACCCAAAGAAAGCCACAATAGGTACAGCCTCCCTCCAGAAGTATGACATAGCCCAACATTAAAATCAAGTTCAAAATTAGGAAGTAGGCTCAAAAAATGGGCATTGGCTATTCTGTCCTCATTCAAAAGCCAGTAGATCAGAAGACTAGCTGTGAGACTTCCAATGCAAATACAAAGTCCCTGGACCCTAGAATAACACCTGAGTTGGCCACACCCACCCAGCACAGGAAGGAAGTCAGCAGCACTGGCCTCAGAGCAGCAAGAAGCCACTGTTAACAGTCTTCCCTTTGTCCTAAGAACAGACCTCAACTTTTAAAATAAAAAAGCAAAACAAGTTCTGGCCATAGATAGCTTTTATGGAGACAGGAAAGAACAGACCTCAACCCTGAGGAAACTAAAGACAAAAAAGTCTCTAGATGAAGCCTTAAATGATGATATGAGTTAATCTCCAA